>NW_003852676.1:202983-212262 GCF_000181295.1 Otolemur garnettii
AAAAAAAAAAAAAAAAAAGAATAGACTTTAAAACCTAGGCCTCCTGTCTGTGTGTGAATTACCTTCTACCTGACTCAGGACTGGACACGGGATGCTGTCCACTAAATATTGGTCATCATAACACACCTCTTAATAGCATTTCCTGGGACCTCCACTCTGAAAATGTCTACCTTGGCTTCATTACTTCTCTGTGTGCTTTTTTTGTCTTGACATAGATCATTGGACCTTCCCTTTGCAGAAAAATCTACTCTGTGGTACTTGAAATGCTGTATGATACATGACATTTTATGGGTAAAGAAATTGAGGCCCAGGAAAAGTCACATAAGCACTTATGAATAGAGGTCAAGCCAAGAATGCTGACTATGAATCCTGTCCCACATTGACTCTGTCAGGCCATTAAGCAGCTTTTAAAAAATATACAGGATGACGGCAGCACCCATACTCAGTGGGTAGGATATTGGCCACATACACTGAAGCTAGCAGGTTTGAGCCTGGCCCAGACCAGCTAAAACAACAGTGACAACTGTAACCAAAAAATAGCAGGGTGCTATGGCGGGTGCCTGTGGGCCCAGCTACTTGGGAGGCTGAGGCAAAAGAATCACTTAAGACCAGGAGTTTGAAGTTGCTGTGAGCTGTGACGCGACAGCACTCTACCCAGGGTGATAGCTTGAGACTCTGTCTCAAAAAAAAAAAAAAAATACACACACACACACAGGATGGCCATAAAGTTCATGTGCAGTTGCACGTGAACTTTATGACCATCCTATATATTTCCACAGAAGAGATTAGGAAGAGTTTAGGGAATAAAACTCCCATTGAAGAAAGCATAGGGCTAAAGAAAGTTAGAACCCAGGCAAGGAGAGGGCTCTGGGTATTCAGAAGGCCCAGGGAGACACTGGATATCTGGTTGAAGATACAGGGAGAAGAGTTGCCATGGGGTAAGAAAAAGGCCCAGGGAGAATTGAGAGACCATCACCCCTGCATATTTGGCCTGCTTGAAAATCTCACCCAACCAAACAGATACAGTTGCCCCTCCAGATCTTATTATTTCTACAGCTGTGACTTAACTGCTGCTTATCTTTCCTCCAAGAGATTCCTTGGAATGAAACCAATGGGAGTCCAGGGTTTGGGAGAGTCTCATCAGAGCAGATGGGCCAACAGCAGCCAGAAAGCTTGTTGCCTTTGGCTGAGAGTACCATCCTGGATCTGGACATCTTGTGAGCAAACCCCAGCAGGCTCAGCTTTAGGCCTGAGTGAAGCTGGCGTGCTTCTTCCAGAAGGACCTTGTGTTCTCCACCACTCCCCACCCTTGCACATGTTGAAAATCTCATGCTCAGAGTATTCTTCAAACTAAAACCATGTTGCCCACTAGCAGCTCCAGGAGGATGGCCTCATAGTGCTTTTGGTTGCTCGGTGTATTTTGAATTGCATTTTAAGGAAGGTCAGGAGGCCTGTGTTCTGGTTCTTAACCCAGCTACTAATTTTCCCTGGGACCTTAGATATGTTGTTCCTCCATAGGCCACAGTTCCCTCGGCTGTAAAAATTGTTTTTAATAAGAATAGCTGCCATTTAGGAAATGTTCACTATATGCCAGACATAATCTCATTGAATTCTTTCAGCAATTCTGTGGCATGGGTACTATTATTATCCTACTTTATAGATAAAATAACGGAGACTTAGAATTTTCATACCCCATTCGCCCTGTTTAAATTGCCTCTCAACCTCTGGCCAACACTGCTTTCTAGTCTTTCTTTCTTTCTTTCTTTTTTTTTTTTCTACTTTCCCCCCCCACTCCATTTGAGGTATAAAACTCCTTTCTCTGCCTTATTTTAGCCATAGCACTCACTATGACCTAAAATGCTGCATATTTTACTTTTTTTGTTTGCCTTCTCTCCCTACAAGACTGAAAATTCTATTAGGGGATAGATTTTTTCTTTTTTTTAGAGACAGAGTCTGACTTTATTGTCCTTGGTAGAGTGCTGTGGCATCACAGCTCACAGCAACTTCCAACTCCTAGGCTTAGGCGATTCTCTTGCCTCAGCCTCTGTAGATATACATTTGGCTATAGCTATAGCTATAGATGGTCACTCCTGGAATCCTAGCACTGGGAGGCTGAGGCGGGAGGATTGCTTGAGGGTAGCAGTCTGCCACAGGTGACCACCACAACACCCAGCTATTGTTGCAGTTTGGCCAGGGCTGAGTTTGAACCCACCACCTGCAGTATATGGGGCCAGCACCCTACTCACTGAGACACAGGTGCCACCCTAGGGGATAGAAGTTTTTCTTTTTGTTATCATTATTGTTTACCTGCTATGTCCCCAGGGCCTGGAATTGTGCCTGGTGTATGGCAGGTACTCAAATATTGGTTGAATGAAAAAGATGAATGAAAGAATTCTTGGTAGAAAGTAGTATACATTGGTATGAATTCTAAGGAAGTCAATGTGGCAATAGTAATATTTAATACACACCAACTTTTGGACCCTGGGACACCAGAACTAGGACGTCATCCTGTAAATTACGTACTTGTGCATGTGCCTAAAGCCGTAAGCACAGGGATGTTTGCTGCCGCACTGCTGACTGCAGAGACGTGCTAGGAAAGCTCACAGTGCTCATCAACAAGGGGACTCACTAAACGCCTTGTAACAGGTCCCTGGGATGCTTCTGTGTACAGTGAGGTAGGTCTGCACGTGCTGATAGGACAGCCGGAGGAGGCGTGTGAAGGGAAGAGAGCAGAGTGCAGAACGGTTCTATCACTTCCTTCCATTTGCTTTAAAAGAAAAGTTATGATAGATTTTCAGATGTGCTTGTTTATGCCTGGACTATTTTTAGAAGGAGAGACAGAAACAAATAGTTGCCTCTGAGGAAGGGATCAGAAGTCCTAGGTTGGAATGGAGAATTTCTTCTTAGTGAGATATAATTTACAAGCTGCACAGTTTGCCTACTTAAGGTGAACAATTCAGTAGATTTCGGTATATTACATTATTAACTTTTAAAGATTATGGTAAAATATATATATAACATAAAATTTGTCATTCTAACCCTTTTTAAGTATATGATTCATTGATATTAATTACATTTATATTGTGCAATTATTGTTACTATCTCCAAATTTTGTTTTCTTCCTCTAAACAGAAACTCTATCACAGTGTAGTATTTTGTACTATTTGATTTTTTAAAAATAGTGTGCCTGCATTACTTTTTTATTTTAAAAATTAATTTTACTTTATTTTTTCTTATTTATTTATTTATTTATTTGAGACAGAGTCTCACTTTGTTGCCCCAGGTAGAGTGCCGTGGTGTCACAGTTCACAGCAACCTCAAACTCCTGGGCTTAAGCAACTCTCTTACGTCAGCCTCCCAAGTAGCTGGGACTACAGGTGCCTGCCACAATGCTCAGCTATTTTTTGTTGCCGTTGTCAACTGTTGTTTAGCTGGCCTGGGCGGGGTTCGAACCTGTCAGCCTCAGTGTATGTGGCTGGTGCTGTAACTGCTGTGCTATAGGCACCAAGCCTTAAAAATTAATTTTAAAAAGAATATATCAGCCTTGACTTGGCACCTGTGGCTCAAGCGGCTAAGGCGCCAGCCACATACACCTGAGCTGGCAGGTTCAAATCCAGCCCTGGCCCGCCAAACAACAATGACAGATGCAACCAAAAAATAGCCAGGCATTGTGGCTGGCACCTGTAGTCCCAGCTACTTGGGAGATGGAGGCAAGAGAATCTCTCTTGAGCCCAGGAGTTGGAGGTTGCTGTGAGCTGTGATGCCACAGCACTCTGCCCAGGGTGACAAGTTGGGCTCTGTCTCAAAAAAAAAAAAAAAAGAATATATCAGCTCTAGAAAACTTAGTAACATGCCTCAGATCTCACAGCTTATACTCCATACTAACAACCACCAGTTTTATTATAAAGTAATAATTTTTATAAGGAATGATGTTTTAGCCATATTTCTGGGTGCTCTAAAGGACTTTGAATATAATCTCCCTTCATTTTATTATTTTATTATTTTTTTTAGAGACAGAGTCTCACTTTGTCGCCCTCTGTAGAGTGCTATGGTGTCACAGCTCACAGCAACCTCCAGCTCTTGGGCTTAGGCGATTCTCTTGCCTCAGCCTCCCAAGTAGGTGGGACCACAGGTGCCTGCCACAACGCCCAGCTATTTTTTGTTGCAGTTTGACCGGGGTCGGATTTGAACCCAACACCCTTGGTATATACTCACCCTACTCACTGAACCACAGGTGCTGCCCAATCTCCCTTCATTTTACAAGTGAGGTAACAGATTCAGAAAGGCAAAGTGTCTGCCTGACGCCAGAAATCTCATCACTAGCAGGCTTCCCAGTCCAAGGGACAATATTCAGAGTAGGTCACAAAAAATTCTGGGACAAACAGTGGGGCTTTGATTTCTCCTGCCTCAAAAGGGGATTTAGGAATCTCTCAGTTTGGATATGACTAGCATGTCCCGGGTACCCAGTAGTAGGGAATGGGGCCGCTATATCCTTATCATTGCTTCTGTTTATCTAAGACTGTGCAGCAAACCCTCCCGCACCTATCTCAGCTTTTACTTACAAGGAAATTTCCCCAGTTGCCCGGCCACATCCAACTCCCCACTTACTTGTTAACTCTTGTAAGCATTACTATTTGAAACAATGAGCAATCCAAGAATTGTCTGAGACATTTTGTAGCTGTGTCAGTCTGAATCTATGTTGCCCACTAGTGTGGGCTCCAGGAGGACAGGACTAAGGTGCTTGATCCCCTGCAGTGTGTCCCCAATAGATGGTGTCAGTTGGTTGAATTAATTGAGCTGTGCCATTCTGAAAAAACAATGATTTTAAACGTGAGTTCTTCTAAGAGTGTCTCTGTGCCTCCTAGATTACAGAACATTGGAATTGATGGAGATTGTGGCTGTTCCTCAGCTCTTGTCCTGGCATTAATTACATCCTCACATATGTGATTATTTGATTACAGTCCATCTTTTCTTTCTTCTTCTGCTCCCAATAGACTAAAAATTCCAAGAAAACAAGGACCACGTCTGGCTTGACTCACCATTGTATCTCCAGCACTAAGCCTGGCACATAGTAGGTGCTCAAGAAACATTTGTTGAAGGACTGAATGAAAGACTATAGTGCCTATTTCCTAGGTGAGGAAGTTAGAAACCCAAAGAGGTTGGGCTCCTGAGTGGCAGAGCTGGGATGAGAAGGTCGGTCTCCTGGTTCCCCAGCCACACAGTATTCTTTCTGTTGGATTGGAATTGGAATATCCTGGAGTCTGGCTCAAACCTTTCATTTTATAAATGGGGAACTGAGGCCCAGAAAGGGGAAGGACTTACCCAAGGTCACAGACAGAGGCACTGGCAGAGCCAAGCCTGGCACCTACATCTCCTGACTCCCAAGCTAGTGCTCTTTCTTTGTAAAAGCATAGAAAAAAACAAAGCTGGATCGGGCTTCTGGCCAAGCCCCTGCAGGAGGTCACATAGCCGAGCAGCTCTCAGAGTTCCTTCTCTATTCTTAGCCTGAACTTTTCGTGACTCTGGTCTTCAGCAGCTTCCCCCCCACCCCCCTTTTTCCTTTGCATTTGGTTTGTTGTGTATATGTGGTATGTGTTTTAAATAAATGGTGCTACGTGTAGGAAATGGGCTTCAGCACAGTCTTGCTACAGAGGTCCTGACGAATAAACGTGAGAGAGGGGGCCCTGAGAAAACAATTGACTTCCCTTCCTCTGAAGTGACCCCCGCGTCCCAGAGCCACCCTCTCTGCTGCCTGTCTCAACTGCCAACGTGAGGCTAACCCCTCACACAATAGGAAGGAAATCACTAGAATTTACAAGGGAGGACTGGCCACTGAACCTCATTTTGATGAAGACCAAAGTCAGCTCTTCCCCACCTGTGATTCCTCTCTTAACACCATTTTGATTTCCCGCCTACAAGTCTTTCATCAGCCAGTCACCAAACATGAATGAAAAGGCTCTTTGTGACACATTCTAGCCCCTAAAAGCTAACCTTTTTCTCTGGTTGGCCAAATAACCTGCACCAAAGAGGGACCCATCTTTGTTTCAAACAAGGTCTCATTCTGTTCCCCAGACTGGGGTATAATGGGACAGTCATAGCTCATTATAACTCCTGGGCTCAGACAATCCTTCCACCCTAGACTCCTGAGTAGCTAGGACTACAGGCATATACCAGCAACCCTAAATAATTTTTAATTTTTTTTGTAGAGACAAGGTCTCATTATGTTGCCTTGGCTGGTCTCAAACTCCTGGGCTCAAATGATCCGCTCTCCTCAGGCTCCCAAAGTGCTGGGATTACAGCAGGTGAACTACTACACCTGGCCAGTGACATACAAATTTAAGTATGAGTAATTCCTTGGATTACTCAGAAAGGACAAGAAACGGAGGATTAGAAGGTAACTAACGCTGCCCATGTGCAAAATGACCAATAAGAACAGATCTACGTCTAGTTCAAATTAGGCAGTGGTTGCTCTGGGCTATGCGAGGTCAAGGAAAGCTCTGGGGAGCAGTTGGAGCCAGTCTTGTGTATCAGTCATCTAGTGCTGTGTAACACATTTCCCCACTTTGTATATTAGTTGTTTATTGCTATATAACAAGTTACCTTAAAACTCAGTGGTTTAAAATAATAGATATATAGTATCCAACAATCTTTGTAGGTCAAGAATCCAGTGCCACTTAGCTGGGTTCAGACTCCAGATCTTCTGGCTCGGTCTCTCATGAGGTTTCAGTCAAGCTCTTAAACTTAAGCTTCACCAAGGGGAGAGGAGAATCTAGAAGCTCACTGAAGTGGTTGTTGACATTGGCAGGTCAATTAGGCCCTCCTAATGTAGGCCTCTCCCCTTGGTGCCAGTTTCCTCCATGGTGAGAGATTTAAGAGGGAGTAAGAGTGACCCAAGACAGAATTCACCATCCTTTTGTAACCTAATCCCAGAAGTAATATCCCATCAGTTTTGCTGTATTCTTTTCATGGGAGGTGAGTCACTAGGTTTAGCCCATATAAAAGGATGTGAATACCAAGAGACAGAGATCATTGGGGCCATCCTACAGGCTGCCTACCACACCTGGCTGGATGGATAGGATTTCAGTAAGGCAGAGGAAGCATTCCAGGTAAGGAGCAGAAGTGAAGACACAGAGGTCAGAGAAGTGTGACTGGAAGACGATTGGGTTGGAGCAAGACAAGACATCTAGTAGGAAGACAGACAGTAACTGCAGAGGCCTAGTGGGGTCACATGGAACTGGGCTTTCAGTGGCAGGCCAGAGTTAGAGACTCATGTGCCACATAGTTATGTTTTAGCCAATGATGAAATACATATATGACAGTGGTCCTGTGAGATGATAATGCAGCTGAGAGATGCCTATTGTGTAGTGACATTATGGCCAATGTACCATTGCAGCCCATGCATTACTTACATATTTGTGGTAATGTTGGTGTAAACATACCTACTGCACCTCCACTTGTATAAAAGTATAGCACATGCAGTTATGTACAGTACATAATATTAATACATGATAATCATATTATGTATTTGTTATACTATTTTTTTTTTTGAGACAGAGTCTCAAGCTGGGTAGAGTGCCGTAGCATCACAGCTCACAGTAATCTCCAACTCTCGGGCTTAAGGGATTCTCTTGCCTCAGCCTCCTAAGTAGGTGGGACTACAGGTGCCCACCACAACACCCCCGGCTATTTTCTTTTGGTTGTAGTTGTCATTGTTGTTTGGCAGGCCCAGGCTGGATTAGAACCTGCCAGCTCTGGTGTATGTGGCTGGCTTGTTAGCTGCTTGAGCTACAGGCGCCGAGCCAATATACTATTATTTTAATTGTTATTTTAGAGTGTACTCTTACTTTAAAAACATGTTAACTATAAAACAGCCTCTGATTGATCCTTTAGGAGATGTTTCAGAAAAAGGCGTTGTTATCATGGAAGATGACAGCTCCATGTGTGCTATTGACCCTGAAGACCTTTCAGTGGAACAAGATTGCAATGTGGAAGTCAGGGATAGTCATGATCTTGACCCCATATAGGCCTTGGCTACTGTGTGCGTTTGTGTCCTAGTTTTTAACAGAAAGATTTAAAAAGTAAAACAAAGATTAAAAATATTTAAATATATAGAGAAAGCCTTATAGAATAAGGATGTAAAGAAGGCAAAAATATTTTTGTTCAGCTTTATATTATGGGGTTTTTTGGGGGGGGGAAGCTATTTGTTTTTAGAGACAGGGTTTTGCTTTTTGTTTCTCAAGCTGGACTCTGTCTCAGCCTCCTGAGTGGCGGGGACTAGAGGTGAAAACCACCATGCCCAGCTCATGTGTTTGTGTTTTGAATTAAGTGTCAAATATAAAAGAGTCAAAAGTTTAAAAACAAAATTTAAGCTTATAAAGTAAAAAAGTTATAGTAAGCTAAGGTTAATTTATTATTGAAGAAAGGAAAAGATTTTTAATAAATTTAGTACAGACTAAGTGTACAGTCTTTATAAAATCTACAGTAGTATACAGAAATGTCCTAGGCCTCCACATTCACCCAACACTCACTAATCAACCCAGAGCAACTTTTAGTCCCATAGTTCCATTCATAGGAAGTCTCCTATTCAGGTGTACAGTTTTTTAAAGTTTTTCACACCGTATGTTTACTGTACCTTTATATTTAGATATGTTTAGAGCCCCAAATACTTACCACTGCGTTACAATTGCCTGCAGTATTCAGCTTGGTAACGTGCATGCTATATAGGCTTACAGCCTAGGAGCAAAAGACCGTACCATTTAGCCTAGGCGTGTAGTAGGCTGTGTCAGCCAGGTTTGTGCAAGTACATTCTATGATGTTTGAGCAACAACACACGTTTCCAAGAACATATCCCTGCATTAAGCAACTGTGTTTTGATCCTCAGGCTCTTGTTTGTATTCCCCCATTCAGTGGAAGCTCTGTAAGGATAGGAACTATGTCTATTTTTATTCTTAGTGTAGCTCTATCATTCATAATAGAGGCTGCCAGGTCTGGGGTGGTGGCTCATACCTGTCGTCTATAGCTTCGGGAGGCCACGGCACATGAGCCTGGGAGTTTGAGACCAGCCTTGGCAACATAGTGAGACCCTATCTCTCAAAGAAAATTTAAAAAATTAGCCAGGCATGGTGTGCCGAGAGTCCCAGTTACTTGGGAGGCTGAGGTAGGAGGATTATTTGAGCCCAGGAGTGGAGGTTGTGGTGAGCTATGAATGCACCACCACGCTTCAGCCTGGGGGACAGAACAAGACTCCACATTAAAAAAAAAAAAAAAAAAGAATTGGCT
>NW_003852676.1:212699-221444 GCF_000181295.1 Otolemur garnettii
AACTACAGGTGTCCGCCACAATACCCAGCTATTTTTAGAGACAGGGGTCTCTCTCTTGCTCAGGCTGGTCTCAAACTCCTAAGTATTCATTCCACCTGCTGTGGCCTCCCAGCGTGCTAGGATTACAGACATGAGCCATTGCACCTGGCCCAAGAAAATTTTTCATGTGAAGTTAATTTGTAGGGAGTAGTGCAGTCACCTGATTTGTATTTTTTTGTTTTCTGTTTCTAATATCTGGCAGAATTCAGTCCCAAAGAAGCCCATGTAATTATTTTTGGAGCTCCCAACCAAGATAGAAATGTTGTCCTCTATTTCTAAGAGATCATTATTACAATTACCCAGCACATAACACAGTGGGAAGTTGAGCTTTAATCATGGGGTCTGCATCTTTCCCTTTGACTAAAAAGCCCTTTAAATACTTAATCATTCTGTCAAGATTGGGGATGTTGGTATACAGGTGAAAGAAAACAAACGGCATCTAAGAACAGGCGAACTGGTTTCCATCCAGACGGTGGTTCAGGAGCATACCCTGCCACTGGACTGGGCAAAGTCCTGACACTTGGTCCTGCCCAGTTGTCACACTCTTGTCCTCCCCTGCTGGCCAGCCAGGCATTTTCCTGGAGCTGTTTATATGCAGTTCTTTCAGTATGATGAGAGAACCAGTTCTGGGGAAGGGAGTAAAGGGAGCAAAACTGTAAGGTGGATGGATGTGTTAATCTGCCAGGACCACCACAACAAAACACTGCAGACTGAGTAGCTTAACCAGGAAGTCTATTTCTCAAAGTTCTGGGAGCTGGAAGTCCAAGATCAAGGTGTCAACAGGCTTGTCGTCTCCTGAGGCCTCTCTCCTTGGTTTGCTGCGTCCTTCCTGGGCCTTTTCTCTGTGAACATACATCCCCTGTGTCTCTTCCCCTCCTTGTAAGGACACCCATCTCATTGGTTTAGGGCCCCACCCTTATGGCCTCATTTAATCTTAAAAACCTCTTTAAAAGTCATATCTCCAAATCAGGAGGCTGGACTTCAACATACGAATTTTGAAGGGACCAATTCAGTTGTTAACAGTGGACAAAGTTTATTATAAATGTGCCAGCTATCCTCCATCCATATCCTCATAAAGGAATGATAATCTCTTATCTGTGGAGATAGTGATCAGCGATTCTTAAAATTGTTCTTACATCTGGCATCTTATGTGGCATTACAACAGCCTCCAAATTAGCCGAGGTACTGTTGTTCTCTCTCCTCTATAGATAAGGAAACAGACCAGGAGGGTTAACAGGGCTTCCCAGTCACATCTGGAATCTGGTTTCGGACATCAGGGCTGTCTCTCTCCAGGCTGTATCCTCGGCCAGTTCGGTGCCCCCACCTAGATTCTAACTGCCAACTTCTTCCTCTTGCCCTTCTCCATCTACACTTACCTACCCTTCAAGGTGCTTTCATTTGATTTTCAGAGTGACAGCTAACTGGCTGGACAAACTATCATAATGCTAACAGGCTAGGTTGATTGGTTAATGAGGGGATATTACTGAGAAGGAATCCTGGCCAGATAAGTTAACAATCCATGATATTTCATAGCTTGAAAAGTACTTTATTCACAGATTGTATGTAACTTATTTTAATTCTGACAAAAATCATGTAAAGTAGATACCATTAATACCTCTATTTCTGGAGAAATGAACAGATCTCGGTAGTTAGCCCAGGATCCCAGAGGCAAGTGGCAGAGGTGGAACTTGAACCCAGATGCTGTGTGCCCTTTGTACTACATCTTGTCCCATGGCCAAACTTCACTTAAGGGCTCAGAAAACTCTTGCCCTGGGGTTCGCCTCTGAATATTCAAGGATGTGATGTGGCTGTTCCCTTACTCATCCAGTCTGTTCTCACCCACCCTCTGTGGAGCTCCCACGGTGCTGAAGTCTCAGCTCTATTCCTGCTTAGCTGTGGTGACCACAGAAACAGTTTCCTCTCCTCTAGGGCTTTATTTTTTTTCACCTGTGAATTTAAAGCTGTGCCTGGAGTTGTTTCCCAGTTTTAAGAGACTGATCAACTGGTGGTTTTTATCTTCCATTTCATCCATTCAATAAATATTTATTGAGTACCTGCTGTGTGTCAGGCATTCTGCTAAGTACTAGGGACAGAGCAGTGAACAAGACCAAGTCCCTGCCCTGAGAAGTTTGCTTTCTTACCAGCTGAGAGAGGACCCTTGAAGGCATCTAGTCAGTCCTTTTACAGAAAAGAAAGGTGAGCCATGAGGGTGAGACCTTCCTAAAGCCACAAAGCAAAAAGTGGTAGTGAAGGGATCTAGGAAGATGGGTCTTTTCATGGCTGGTTTTGGGTGTTTTTCTTCTGCTCACCTTGTGATGTGGGTTCTCCTGGAACACGCTTGGTCTCTGCTTGCCGACCCCCTGCGTTCTCTCCAGTGAGTGTTCACCCGATGTGCTGCTTCCGCTGGAGCAGTGGGCCACAGCGCTCGCTCCGAGGCCGCTGTGGTAGAGAAGCCCTTTCGGCATCTTGAAGCGGAAACTCTCCCCTCCACAGGAGCGCATCAGTCGGGCACACAGGCCGCCCCACCAGCCCTGCTCTGCCAGTCTATTCCCCCATCAGACTAGATGTTTTCTGTTCCACTCACTACATTTCTGCCCCTTGTTCTCTAAATTAAGACCTGAAGCAGCTGGCTGCCCAGCCAGGCATTCTCCAGATACTTGCCCGTGAAACCTTCACCATTCCTTGGATCTGGTTTCTTAAGGTGAGACAACTGAGACTTAGGCTGAGTGACTGACTGATGTGGCGTCTGCACACTGGGGTCCCCCCCTGCTGTGCTCCCGAAGCAGAAGCACCTTCATACGTACCTTGCCCGTCACCCGCAGCAGCTCATCCAGGCCTGGGCACAGCTGGCAGGCATCTGCCCACGGGGTACCTGTTTCCACTGCTGGTGTTCAATAAATATTCACTCAACAACTCTTTACTACAGCCATGTTTTCATTTTAAATTTTATCAGAGTTATACATACAGGCACATAGTTTAAAAACATAACAAATTCTAAGAGGTTTTTTGAGACAGAGTGGTGCTCAGCCTCCATCTACCCACCGCAACTCCATTTCCCTTTCTCTAGAGGGACCACTTTCAACTTGTTTAATTCTTCTGGAATTTACTTATCTCTAAGTAACATGTTTATAATGCCTCTTCCTGTTTTTTCAGTTTAGGCGTTATCTCTTGACTTCCTACTATGGGAGATAAGGATTTAGTTGGTTTTTCTTCACCCACCTCCTCTGTACATATGCAACCTCCTGTGGCCCTTAGCTCCCAATATAGTTATGTTTGGTAGATCAAACACAGGTAGTATATTTGTGATTTGTTTTCAGTTTTTTGTTTTTCTTTTCTTTTTTCTTTTTTGAGACAGTCTTACTGTCACCCAGGCTAGAGTGCCATGGTGTCATAGCTCACAGCAACCTCAAACTCCTGAGGCTCAAGCGATCCTCTTGCCTCTGCCTCCTGAGTAGCTGGGACTATGGGCACCTATCACCAGGCCTGGCTAGTTTTTCTATTTTTAGTAGAACAGGGTCTCAATCTTGCTCAGGCTGGTCTCAAACTCTTGAGGTCAAGCAATCCCCCTGCCTAGACCTCCCAGAGTTCTAGGATTACAGGTATGATCCACCGAACCAGGCCAATTATCTTATTTTTTTCCACATACTTGGGCTTCTACGTTTTTATTACTTACTAATCACTATCTTTTTAAGCTGGTATCTTGCTAGACTAGTCATTCTTACACCTGCACTCTCCCAGTCACCGAGGTCTCCTCTCAGAGTATCCCGAGGAGAGTCTCTTGGAGCCTTCTTTCCAGCTCTGGGGAGGTGGGGGATGGGCTGCTCCACACTCGCATCCTGGAAGCTCCCTTGTCCCTTGTCCATCGTCTGGGGGATTCCTTTGCCTCTCTCCTGTGTTGGCGTGCCTGTTTCCTAGATCCCATGTCTTTTCATTTTGTGCTCTCTTTCCTCTTTTGTTTTTTGCAGTTTTGGCCAGGGCTGGGCTTGAACCCACTACCCCTGGTATATGGGTCTGGCACCCTACTCCTTGAGCCACATGTGTCACCCTTTCTTTCCTCTTTTTGATGACATGTTCTCCAGGAGTTTTCCTGAGAGTTCATGAAAGATACATTTTTTAAAATCTTGTGTATACAAAAATATCTAACACTTAAGTGTAGACTTGTAGTTAAGAAGTCATGTTAGGGGCTGCACCTGCGGCTCAGTGGGTAGGCGCCAGCCCCATATCCTGAGAGTGGTGGGTTTGAACCCAGCCCTGGCCAAACTGCAACAAAAAAATAGCTGGATGTTGTGGCGGGCACCTATAGTCTCAGCTACTTGGGAGGCTGAGGCAAGAGAATTGCCTAAGCCCAAGAGCTGGAGGTTGCTGTGAGCTGTGATGCCACTGCATTCTACTGAGGGTGACAAAGTGAGACTCGGTCTCTTAAAAAAAAAAAAGGTCATTTTAGGCCAGGCTGGTGGCTCACACCTGTAATTCTAGCACTCCGGGAGGTGGGAGGGAGAATCACCTGCAGCCAATAGTTATTTGTGATTAGCCTGAGCAAGAACAAGACCCCTCTCTACAAAAAAAAGAAAAATTAGCCGGCGTAGTGGTGGGAGCCTGTAGTCCCAGCTACTGGGGAAGCTAAAGCAGGAGGATCACTTGTAGTGATAACCCCATTGCACTCTGGTCTGGGCAAAAGAGTGAGACTCTGTCTCCCCCCCAAAAAATTACTTTTTGTTTTTAGATAGAGTTTCACTGTCACCCTCATGGAGTGTCCTGGTGTCATCACTCACAGCAATCTCAATCTTCTTGCCTCAGTATCTTCAGTAGCTGAAGTTCCTGCTATAACAGCCTGGCTATTTTTAGGGACAGGGTCTCTCAGGCTGTCAAAAAAACTTTTTTTAAAGTCATTTAGCCTCAGAGCTTAGATAGTGCAACCCCATTGTCTTCTGACTTTAGTTTTGCTGTTGAGAAGGCCAAAGTTATTCTGATTCCGACTCTGTGTGTGTGACCTTTCAGGATTTCTTTGTCCCCAGCATATAGAAGTTTCACAATGACGTACCTATTTGTGCTGGTCACTCAGGGCCTGCCTGTCTGTCAACTCGTGTTCCTTGGATTTGGAGTGTTTTCTTGAATTATTTCATCTCCTCTGTTGTATTTCTAAAACTCTCGGTGTCGAGAATTGGGATGAATGTCTCATCTGTTTCTCAAGTTTCTCACTTTTTACTTTAATATGTGGGAAACCATTTCTTCAAACTCTTCTAGTAAGTTATTTCATTTCTGATGTCGTATTTTTCTTTATAATAGTTCCCACTGTAGACTTTGTCCTTGAAAAAAAATTCTCTTCGGGGGAGTTTTAGATATAGAAAAATTAGATGGATGCGTTTAATCCACTAACTCCACATCCACTAGTTATTTAATAATTTCTACCTTATATTTGTGTCAAGCCCATTAAGCTTTCATTATAGTTTTCATTATAGTTTTTGTTAACATGTTTGGTCCTCACCACCTAGACTGTTGTATTTGGATCAGACCTGGGAATCATCTGGTTCAGCTCTATCAACTCAAAGAGAGAAAACTCAGTTTCCAGAAAGATGAAGTGTCATTTTGGAAAATAGTTATTCCTTGTAGAACTTATCAGAGTTGTGTGAGACAGATTATTGGGCAGGCACATAATGCCACAGTTTTGTGGTGGTTTCATTCTTTTATAGTGTTATTGCTGGATAAATAACCAGCAAGTCTGTACGGAGATTCCCAGTTCAGGGCAGGGAATCTTTCCGTGGTGGAAGGCTGCATTAATTTATCTGTAATCAAATAAGGCCACATGCAAGAAATTTTAATTTGATATCCTTATAAATGTACATTATTTTATAAAAGTCTAACCACTATGTATTTAATAATTTTAAAAAATGGACTCAGTGCCTGTGGCTTAGCAGCTAGGGCACCAGCCACATACACGGGAGCTGGTGGGTCTGAATCCAGCCCGGACCCACCAAACAACAATGACAGCTACAACCAAAAAATAACCGGGCATTGTGGCAGGTGCTGGTAGCCCCAGCTGATACAGGACAAGTGGTGTCCTAGCCAGCTAGGTGAAGCTGGGGGCGGGGTGGGGGGCAGCCAGCTGCCTCTGTCTTGGTAGTGTTGGTGCAGTGGCTGCGAGCAGAGGAACCAGTGGCGTCCCCTCCCCCACTGCAGGAGGCTCCAGTAGCCCAAGGGGCCAGACAACTGCTGGGGAGACACCAGCACCTTAGGTTTCCTTCCCCTTGCACTTACTGCTGAACAGGGAACCCCCCATTTCCTAGACCTGGTCAATTTCATGTAAGTTTCCTACGCATGGGAATGAAAGGGATTGTAGCCATTCATTTTCAACCCAGACATGTCCCTGACACCAGACAGGCTGTCCCAGACACTCTTAATGTAACTACAGAGGGCCCATATACCCCTAGAAAAAGACCCCGGGGACAGACAGTCGGACAGACAGACAAACAGAGAGCTTTTCTCTCCCGACTTGGGTTTTCTCTCCCTGCCGGGAGCTTTGGTGTTTTTGTATTCTTTTCTATAAATAAATCCTGTCTTACCACTGATCTATGGTCCATTATTCTTTTTTTTTTTTTTTTTTGAGACAGAGCCTCAAGCTGTCCCCCTGGGCAGAGTGCCATGGCATCACAGCTCACAGCAACCTCCAACTCCTGGGCTCAAACGAGTCTCCTGCCTCCACCTCCCAAGTAGCTGGGACCACAGGCGCTCGCCACAACACCCGGCTATTTTTTGGTTGCAGCCGTCATTGTTGTTTGGCGGCCCGGGCTGGATTCGAACCCGCCAGCTCAGGTGTATGTGGCTGGCGCCTTAGCTGCTCGAGCCACAGGCACCGAGCCCTGGGGCTAGGTTTGAACCCACCACCTCTGGTATATGGTATATGGGGCCAGTACCGTGTTCCTTGAGCCACAGGTGCCACCCCAAAGTTAACTAACATTTTAATAACTTTGTTGTGCCTGCCTTTTGTTGGAAAGCTTTGACTACTTGGTTGCAACATGGAGGACCACAGTTTCAGCTGGTCCTCTAGATGGGCATTGGTCATTTGTGACTTTAAGGGCACCTTGATTTGGGTTACATAGAAAACAGATTCTCAGCAGTAAATGATGGAAAAGCAAGAAAGCATTTTTCAGGTATGTTGTGGAAGGTGTGGGTATTTTTCCATATTTCAATTGGATCTTTCTTGGCATCAAACAATGACTTTAAAATATCTTCTACTGAGAGCTCAATCAATTCCATCTGTAATTCTGTAGGTGCCTGTGATATCAACTAAGTGAGGCTGAAATGCTAATCTGAGTGTGATGTCATGATTCTCAAAGTCAGTGAACCTTTCATTATTTTCTCTAATTAACAGGTCTGTAACAGCTGTGTATTCTTCAGATCATTTGCATATATAATCTGTTCATCAGTGACCTTTACTAATTGGGGAAAATGTTGATTCAAAATTTCCTTTTGGGCCAGGTGTGGTGGCTCATGCCTGTAATCCTAGCATTCTGGGAGGCAGAGGCGGATGGATTGTCTGAGCTCAGGATTTAAGACTAGCCTGAGCAAGAGCGAGACCCCTGTCTCTAAAAAAATAGCTGGGGCAGGGGTAGGGAGGGGGCACAGCGCCTCACGCCTGTAATCCCAGCACTCTGGGAGGCCAAGGCGGCGGATTGCCTGAGCTCACAGGTAGGAGACCAGCCTGAGCCAGAGCAAGACCCCGCCTCTAAAAATAGCCAGGTGTTGTGGTGAGCACCTATATTCCCAGCTGCTCAGGAGTCTGAAACAAGAGAATCACTTGAGCCCAAGAGTCTGAGGTTGCTGTGAGCTATGAGGCCATAGCACTCTACCCAGGGCGACAAAGTGAGACTATCGCACAAAAAAAAAACTTCAATGAGCACTATAAATTTTATATATATACATACATATATAAATACATATATACACATATATAAAATTTCCTTTTGAAGAATTGTTTTTGAAAAATGATAGCTTTTTTTGAAATTCTTAGAGTTTTTGACACATATCATATATAGACTTAATTTCACCTTGCAAAGAAACATTCAAATCATTTTTATTTGACATGCTATCACACAGAAATGCTGAATTTCTATAGAAATCTTTCAATAATTCACATTGCTGATTCTGTTCTTTATAAAGTTTAAGTAGCTTTTCTTACAGAAATAAAATTTTCACTAACACCTGTCCCTGCAATTATGCAGGAAATCTACACCAAATACCTCATTGATCAACGTCAGTGTGTTACGCCACTGACCACGCTGTGTTGCATTTACACTGATATAGTTAACTGTACTTACCACTTTAGGGTGGTGCCCGTAGCTCAGTGGGTAGGGCATCAGCCACATACACCGAAGCTGGTGGGTTCAAATCTGACCCCAGCCAGCAAAACAACTGCAACAACAACAAAAAAACAGCAGGGCCTTGTGGCAGGCGCCTGTAGTGCCAGCTACTTGGGAGGCTAAAGCAAGATAATTGCTTAAGCCCAAGAGTTTTAAGGTTGCTGTGAGCTGTGATGCCATAGCACTCTATCGAGGGAGATATAGTGAGATTCTGTCTCAGAAACAAAAAATAAGGCTCGGCACCTATAGCTCAACTGGCTAAGGCGCCAGCCACGTACACCTAGGGTGGCGGGTTCGAATCCAGCCCGGACCTGCCAAACAACAATGATGGCTGCAACCAAAAAATAGC
>NW_003852676.1:222321-235475 GCF_000181295.1 Otolemur garnettii
AGTGCTATGGCATCACAGCTCACAGCAACCTCCAGCTCTTGGGCTTAGGTGATTCTCTTGCCTCAGCCTCCAGAGTAGCTGGGATTACAGGTGCTTACCACAATGCTCGGCTATTTTTTGTTGCAGTTTGGCCAGGGCCGGGCTTGAACCCACCACCCTCAGTATATGGGGCCAGAGTCTTACTCACTGAGCCATAAGTGCCACCCTCTCTTAATAATTTTTAAGTCTGTGTAATAAACTCTCATTTCTCTTAGGGTTTTAGAAGGTGCACTCATGAAATTTACAAATTCAGTCCAACTTTGTGACATTTGCCTTGAAAGTTGTTGATGATACCTGTTCCCCATATTCTTTTCATAAGAGTGCCCAAAGCAAGTTAACTCTTTGTAGCTAAGAAAATCTCCTGTTATGGGTTGAATTAAGTACACAACCTGCACTGAGTATAAATCGATTCATCCAAAGCCATCAAGTAATATATTATTTTCCCTTTGATGTATTGTTAAGTGAAAGTTGATTCATGCTGCTGACCAACTGTGCTTCCACTTGAAAATGGCCATTCTTTGTACTTTGAAATGTTACCATCATCTAAGCATCCTACACTTTGGCAGTGCATTCTTTCACAATTTCATTCTTTTTTTTTTTTTTTTTGAGATGGAGTCTCACTTTTTTTGCCCTGGGTAGAGTGCCGTGGCATCACAACTCACAGCAACTTCCAACTCCTGGGCTTAGGCAATTCTCTTTCCTCAGCCTCCCAAGTAGCTGGGACTATAGGTGCCCACCAAAACGCCCGGCTGTTTTTTGTTGCAGTTTGGCCGGGGCCGAGTTTTAACCCGCCACCCTCGGTATATGGGGCCAGTGCCCTACCCACTGAGCCACAGGTGCCGCCCTCTTTCACAATTTCTATATCACTGACTGGTTTCCCTTTTTCCCCAAGTATATAAGCTACTTTATAAGTTGCTCCAGTGGCATTATTTCCAGGTTTTATTTCTGCTTAAAAGAATTGTCTTTGCTTTTGCTTTTCATCTTTTAACTTCTGTAGTACAACCTTTTGTGTGTGTCTCTATCTCTAATTTAAAATATTTGTGGGGCTGTGTGCAGTGGCTCACACCTGTGATCACAGCACTCTGGGAGGCCGAGGTGGGCAGATCACCTAAGTTCATGAGTACAAGACCAGCCTGAACAAGTGCGAGTCCCCGCCTCTAAAAATAGCTGGGTGTTGTGGCAGGTACTTGTAATCCCAGCTGCTTGGGAGGCTGAGGCAAGAGAATCATTTGAGCCCAGGAATCTGAGGTTGCTGTGAGCTGTGATGCCACAGCACTCTATCCAGAGTGAGAAAGAGACTCTGGGACCAGGTGGGGTGGTTCACACCTGTAGTCCTAGCACTCTGTGAGGCCAAGGCAGTTGGATTGATTGCCTGAGCTCACAGGTTTGAGACCAGCCCGAGCCAGAGCAAGACCCTGTCTCTAAAAAATAGCTGGGCATTGTGGTAGGTCCCTGTAGTCCCAGCTACTTGGAAGGCTGAGGCCAGAGAATTGCTTGAGCCCAAGAGTTTGAGGTTGCTGTGAGCTATGATGCCATAGCACTCTACCAAAGGCAACAAAGTGAGACTCTGCCTCAAAAAAAAAAAAAAAAAAGTGAGACTCTGTCTCAAAATTAAATAAAATAAAATGAAAAAATATCTATGGTCCCTGTGAGTGTTACCCTGCTGATGAACCTTGAATTTGTTTAATGCTGATACAGTATTACAAAGCAACTAAAACATCCTATCTTTAGCAGAAACAAGATAATATTGCACTTCCCAATCCTCATTAAAAAATCTGTTTTCTTCCTTCAGTGTTCTTTTGGTGTTTGACATGGGAGGCTGTTAAGCAGACAGAATTTAAAAAATACTGTTAAGCTGCACAGCTATTCACAAATTCCACTTCACACAGAAACACAGCACACCATTGTCAAGAGCTGATAGCATGTACATTACTGGGATCTGATCAAACTAAAAAGCTTTTGCACTACCAAGAACATAGTAAGTAAAACAAGCAGATAGCCCTCAGAATGGGAGAGGATATTTGTAGGATATGTTTCTGACAAAGGTTTGATAACCAGAACCCATACAGAACTCAAACTTATTAATAAGAAAAGAATAAATGATCCAAGGGTGGCGCCTGTGGCTCAAGGAGTAGGGCGCCGGCCCCATATACCAAAGGTGGCGGATTCAAACCTGGCCCCGGCCAAAAATGACAAAAAAAAAAAAAAGAATAAACGATCTCATTTCACTGTGGGCAAGAGACTTGAACAGAAGCTTCTCTTATGGCCTACAGACACATGAAAAAATGCTCATCATCTTTAGTCCTCAGAGAAATGCAAATCAAAACCACTTTGAGATATCATCTAACTCCAGTAATAGTAGCCCACATAACAAAATCCCAAAACTACAGATGTTGGTTTGGATGTGGAGAAAAGGGAATGCTTCTGCACTGTTGGTGAGAATACAAGCTAATACGTTCATTTTGGAAGGAGGTTTGGCGAACACTCAGGGATTTAAATGTAGATCTGCCGTTTGATCCTGCAATTCCACTACTAGGCCTAAATCCAAAAGACCAAAAATCACTATGTAACAAAGATATTTGCACCAGATTGTTTGTTGCAGCTCGATTCATAATAGCCAGGTCATGGAAGAAGCCCAAGTGTCCATTGACCCATGAATGGATTAACAAATTGTGGTATATATATACCATGGAATACTCTGCAGCTTTAAAAAAAGATGGAGATTTTACCTCCTTTATGTTTACCTGGATGGAGTTGGAACATATTCTTCTCAGTAAAGTATCTCAAGAATGGAAGAAAAAGTATCCAATGTGCTCAGTACTTTTATGAAACCAATTTATAATCACCCATACTGTCATATGAGAGATAAATCACAGCTATAGCCCAAGATGTAGGAGGGAAGAAGAAGGGAGGGGAGGGGGCAGGTTTGATAGAGGGAGGGTAAACGGTGGGACCACACCTATGGAGCATATTGTAAAGGTACATGTCAAATCTACTAAGTATAAAATATAAATATCTTAACACAATAATTAAGTAAATGAGGTGAAACCCTATATTAACTAATTTGATCTAAGCATTCCAAATTATATATAAGATCAGCACATTGTACCCCATAAATGCATTAATGTATACATGATCTATGTGTATATGACTTAATGAAAAAAACACTGATAACTTGGGGTGGCACCTGTGGTTCAATGGGTAGGGCACCAGGCCCATATACTGAGAGTGGCGGGTTTAAACCCAGCCCCAGCCAAACTGCAACAAAAAAAAATAGCCGGGCCTTGTGGCAGGTGCCTATAGTCCCAGCTACTTGGGAGGCTGAGGCAAAAGAATTGCCTAAGCCCAGGAGTTGGAGGTTGCTGTGAGCTGTGACCACATGGCCCTCTACTGAGGGCGATAAAGTGAGACTCTGTCTCAAAAAAAAAACAAAAGCTGATAACTGACTGGCATATTCAACCCCCATCAATCCTAACTAACCAGCCCCATATGGGAGTAGTGCCAATCAGGTGTGGGAAGTTAAACTAAATCGTGACTGTAGTAGCTGTAAATTTAATCCTTATAGCTTACTCATGTTCTCATTGTGCCAGTCAATCTCTGAGGATTATTTCATTGAAACTTATTTTATTCTTTGGTATTTTAAATACATTAGTTATATACAAATAAAAGGATATGTTCTATAAAATTTGGATTCAGTCAAAGGGCCACACTTAAGGACCCAGAAGGTCACATGTAGCCTTAAGGCCACAGGTTCCCCACCCGGTCCCAGAAGCTGAGGCAGGAGGGTCAGTGTAGCCCACAAGTTTGAGGCTGTAGTGTACTGTGATTGCATCTGCCAATGGCCACTGCATTTCAGCCTGGAAAATAGAGCACGACCCCATCTCTTAAAAAATGTTATTGAACATATGACACTTACATGTAATAAACAGTACATATTTAAGTGTACAACTTGATAAGTTTTGACACACATAGACACTCTGGCAACCATCATCATAATCAGGATACTGATCACCCCCCAAAGTTCCTTCATACCCCTTTGTAATTTCAGCCTCCTGCCTCTTCCTAGCTCAGCCCAGGCAGTCACTTGTCTATTTTCTGTCTCTGTAGATTAGTTTGCCTTTGCTGGATATAATTGGAATTATGCAGAACACTCTCTTTTTCTGTCTGGCTTTGATGGGTACCTTGGAGGTCTGACCTGACTGCCCAGGTGGAAGGCTTCGCCAGCTCCCTTGTCCTGTCCTCCACATGCTCCCTGTCCTCTTACAGCCTCAGGGGCTACAGTCTTCTGTCTATCTGAGCCCCTCTCAGGGAAGGACCAGTTTGCTCCATTCATACTTAGGTGAATGATATGTGTGTGCTGTGCAATTTTTCAAAAGGCAAAAACCCACATTTGGCTTGGGTCAGAGTAATAAAGCTCTAATGGCTGTGTGCAGTGGCTTACACCTGTAATCCTAGCACTCTGGGAAGCTGAGGCAGGAGGATCACTCATACCCAGGAGTTTGAGGTTGCAGTGAGGTATGATGATACTATGGCACTCTAGCCAGGGTGACAGAGTTTTTTGAAACTCTGTCTCAAAGATAAATAAAAAGAAAGAATGAAAGCTCTAATGATGGATTTTCAAGCACGAGTAGATAAGTTTGGAGAGATTTTTGGACGAGGACCTCTTTGAACTTTTAGGATTATACCTTATATAATGGAGTCCTCACGTGAGACTGACCCTGTCTGCAGACACACAGAGGAATTGACATCCTCTCTGGCCCTATTCAGATTTTGGATCCTGAACTGTCCCCTATTTGAGAACTTAGAAAGTAACTAATGTCTTGCCAGCCTTCCTTCCTTTTGGTCTATTTGGCAGTGAAAATAATCCTGTGTAGATAAAAGGTCACTCAGAAGGGGAGGGTCTTCCATGCTTAGTCCTTATGTCCTTGATCTGGGTGACAGGAGGGCGAGCAGAGGTGGCCCCAGGCATCTGGACTGAAGTCCAAGCTGGCAGTGGCCCAAGGATTATAGACAAGAGAGCTCAGCAGACCAGCCTGGCTCAGGAGATGCTGTGCCTGTCCCACTTCTCTTACTTCACATTTAAACTTCTTAAGAGCAGTGCAAAGTAGGAGAATGGAAAATATTTCTCTATTTTAAAAATCAGAAAAGAGGCTGGGTGCAGTGGCTCACACCTATAACCCTAGCACTCTGGAAGTCCTAGGCAGATGGATTGGCTTGAACTCAGAAGTTTAAGACCAGCCTGAGCAAGAGTGAGACTCCATCTCTATTAAAAATAGAAAAACTAGCTGGGCGTTGTGGTAACTAACAGTACTCCCAGCTACTTGGGTGGCTGAGGCAGGAGGATGGCTTGAGCACAAGAGTTTGAGGCTGCTGTGATCTAGGCTGACACCATAGCAGTCTAGGCCAGGTGACAGAGTGAGACTCTGTCTCAAAAACAAATAAATGAAAATAAATAAAAATTGGAAAAGAGAAGTAGCATAACCTGTTCAACTTCAAAGCCTTTCTCAGTCCTATCCTTGTCCACAAGGACCCCAGTTAATGTGTGAAAACCTGGCCTGTAGCAGAGGAACCAGGGCAGGCCAACTCAGGGAAGGGAGCAGAATCTCTAGGCCCACCCAACCCCGTCATTGTTCTTCCCTCCCCTGCCCTATGTGGCCATCCTCTGGGCTTATCACTGCTCTCCAGGGCCTGTTGAAAAATGCCCTGAGCCTGGAACGGAAGGGCCAAGGCAGTGGTCCCCAACAGTCTGTTGGAAGGAACCAATCCGGCATGTTCCTTGTGAGCAGGAAAAGCTGCTAAGCATGGACCGGCTGGTTAAGGGGGAGACATCAGGCAGTCCCTTTGGCTGGTTCAGCATTTATTGAATACTGACTCTCTGCTAAGATGAGGCCAGGCACAGTTCACAACCTCATAGTGCTTGTAGCTCTTGAATAGAGGGAAACGCTATAGTTGGGGGTAGAAGAGGAAATTGTACAGACCCCCCCTCAGTAACCCAGGAAAGGTGATGTGAGGCCTGCAGGGGAAAGGACATTAAGAATGAGGTTTTAAAGACAAATCTGGCCAACTTCAATGTTTTGTTAGGGCTGGCTGGTTGGCCCTGTCTCCAGGGACGCTATGCTGCCTGCTGGTCCTCCTATGCCAGAGAATTTGGTTCACAAAACCTCCAACTAGGAGAGGGCAGGAGACGGAGCAGAGCACCCCGCCACCACCACCACGCTTCATTGTCTTCAATGGCAAAACTCTCGAAATTAAATCTATTTACAAATCAGACATCTCATGATTATTTTAACAAGAAGGCCGGCATTTCCACATCCCAAGAATAATAAAAAGGTAATTTCTCATGTATTTAACACAGCTCTAGTTCATTATGCTTTATTTCATTTGGTTCTATTAATGAGCTTACGCCATAGCCAGACAAGCAGTATTGGCTTTTAACAGACGAGGAAACTGAGGCACAAGAGAGTTTGACTTAGTGTCACATAGAGATTTAGTGGTGAAGACAGCTCTAACACTTTGCAAGCTTAGAAGGAGTTGTGGAAACTGAGACCAGAGCTGTGCAGGGATGTTTGAGGGATAAAGTGTCCCAGGCTAGGAGGTAGGACCCATTCTGTACTTACTGTTCTGTGGGTTATCTGTGGCCTCGCATAGGATGGGGGGCCGGAAGACCAGCGTTCTGGTTCCAGTTCTGCCGCTCATGTGAATGTAGCATAATTTAACTTTCTTGGGTCTTGATTTTCACCAGTCATGTTTTAGCAGAAAGTGACATTTAAATTATTAATACTACGTATATCATTAAAATTGGTTGGGCTAAAAGTGAAAAGGACAACAGACATGGGCACCATAACAAAAGGCAGAAATTCAAGGCTTAGTCTGGAAATAGCTAGAGAAATCTAACTTGGAACACAGAACAGGTGTTGATAAATGCATTTATTTGGTCTTTTGTATGATAGTTCATCGAAAGCAAACCACTATTCCACTTCTAAAATATCTTAAATACCAAAAAATACTAAAAATGCTGTTAGGGCTTTTTTAATAGTACAGTGACACAAAGACTATCCATGTGCATGTTTTTTTTTTTAAATATATATGTTATTTGATTGAAGATTGTGACCTAGGAATGAAAAATGCCAGGTCATAGGACATTTACATCTTTAGCAGAATTTATGTATTCGTTTCCCCGCATCTCCACCAATACTTCTAAATTATTACCAGTTGGCTAAATGTGAATGGCCACGAGAAATATTTTAATTTTTTTTTAGAGACAGAGTCTCACTTTATCACCCTTGGTAGAGTGCCATGTTGTCACACAGCTCACAGCAACCTCCAACTCCTGGGCTTAGGCTATTCTTTTTTTTTTTTTTTTTTTATTAAATCATAGCTGTATACATTAATGTAGTCATGGGGTACAGGGTGCTGGTTTTATATAAAATTTGAAATATTTTCATCAAACTGATTAACATAGCCTTCATGTCATTTTCTTAGTTATTGTGTTAAGACATTTATACTCTACATTTAGAAAAATTCACATGTATTCTTGTAAGATGAACCATGGGTGTGATGCCTTAGCCTCCCGAGTAGCTGGCACTGCAGGCGCCCATCACAATGCCCAGCTATTTTTTTGTTGCAGTTTGGCTGGGGCCAGGTTTGAACCCACGGCCCTTGGCTATTTTTTAGTTGCAGCCGTCATTGTTGTTTGGCAGGCCTGGGCTGGATTCAAACCCGCCAGCTAAAGTGTACATGGCTGGCTCCTTAACCGCTTGAGTCACAGGCCCTGAGGTGATATATTTTAATTTGTATTTCTTTAATTACGAGTGAGACTCAGTTTATTTTCTTATGTTTATTGATCATTTAGGTCTTTCCATTTATCTAATAGGTTGTTTTCATAGGCGAACACTATATATTACGAACACTAATCCTTTACTGATTATATGCACTGCAAACACCTTCTTCTAGTCTGTGGTTTGTTTTACTCATTATGTTGTTTTTTGTTGGAAAAAAGTTTTTAAAAAATTTTAAGTCATCAACCTAGAACTTTCTTTTATGGTTTTGCTTTTGTGTTTTAAGAAATCTTTGGAAGTCATTAAAGATACTTTCTGGTATTTTTAAAGTGTTAAGTGCCTTTGTTTCTTTAACTTTTATTTTGTTTTCAATTTTACTTTTCCATGTAGACACCCCATTGTCTTGGAACCACTTAATGACTGCGCCATCCTTTTTCCATGGTTTGTTATTTGACCTCTACCACACATTACGTTCCCATACATAGATAAATTCTCTTCTAACCTTTGTGTCCCATTTGCTTTGTCCATTT
Organism: Otolemur garnettii; assembly: GCF_000181295.1. Taxonomy (NCBI): domain Eukaryota; kingdom Metazoa; phylum Chordata; class Mammalia; order Primates; family Galagidae; genus Otolemur; species Otolemur garnettii. Next base: position 230,669 of record NW_003852676.1, read on the forward strand.
GCTTATTCCGGTGCCACACCATTGGGATGACTTTAGCATTACACTTCAGTTTTTAGACACAGGGTCTCACTTTGTCACCCAGGCTGGAATGCAGTGGCTTGAGCGTAGCTCACTGCAGCCTTGAACTCCTGGACTCAAACAGTCCTCCTGCCTCAGCCTCTGGAGTAGCTGAGACTACAGGTCTCCACCACAACTGGCTAATTTTTTTTTTCATTTTTTTAAGAGACAGATTTTTCCTAGGCTGGTCTTGAGCATAGCTCACTGCAGCCTTGAACTCCTGGACTCAAACAGTCCTCCTGCCTCAGCCTCTGGAGTAGCTGAGACTACAGGTCTCCACCACACCTGGCTAACTTTTTTTTTTTTCAGTTTTTTTAAGAGACAGATTTTTCCTAGGCTGATCTTGAATGCAGCCCAGCAATACTCCCTATTCAGCCTCCCAGAGTGCTTGTACAGGGGCAAGCCGCCATCCTAGCCAGCTTTATACTCTAGATATCTCTGTTAGGGCAAATCTTCAACTCCTTTTAAAAAAAGAAAACTATAATGGCTCTCCTTGGTCCTTTTTCTCGTCAAATGATGATTCAGGATCCAAAATGTCAAATTATATGAAAATCCTATTGGAAATTTTAAGGGGACACACTTGATTTCCAGATAATTGCCAGTTTTATATCATTATTTTTTCCCACTGAGGAGCTTGACACATCTCTTCATCTATTTGAGCTTTCTTTTTTGTGTTGGTTTGCTTCTGGGTACCTTCTAGTTTATGTTGCTATTATAAATGGATTTTGTTTTGTTTTGTTTTTTGAGATGGGATCTTGCTCTGTCACCCGAGCTAGAGTGCAGTTGCACATTCGTAACTCACTTCACCCTGAAACTCCTGGGCTCAAGCAATCCTCCCAGCTAAGCTTTTGAGTAGCCGTAACTGCAGGCATGTACCACCAAGCCTGCCTAATTTTTTATTTTTTGTAGAGATGAAGTCTTGCTCTATGGCCCAGGCTGGTCTCAAACTCTTAGTTCAACTGATCCTCCCACCTCAGCCTCTCAGGTACTGGGATTAGTCTCGAGTCTCCACACCTGGGCTAAGTGACATGTATTTAAAATTGCTTTGTATACTAGTTTTGCTATAATGTAAGAATGCTGTTGATTTTTGTATTGATCTTGTATCCAACAGCCTTGATGAACTCTCATTAGTTCCAGTAATACTCCAAAGAAATTTTTGTATTTTTCTAGACAGTTAATTAGGCTGCAGATAATGTCTCTTTCCTGTACTCACACTTGTGTCTTTTCTTTTTCATGGCTTACTGTGATTTCTAGGGCTTTAGTACTATATCGAATAGAATATGGGGTTGGTCTTGATTCTAATAGTTTACCATCGACTCTAATGCTTACTGTGGGACTTTGAAAAAATATCCTTTATTGGGTTAAGAGAATGATTTTATATTTCTAATTTGCTAGGAGTTCTTACTATGAGTGGATGTAGAATCTTTTTATCAAATGCATTTTCTGCAGCTATTGAGATGCTCCTGTAGTGTTGTTTATCAATATGAGTGACATTGAATGATTATCTGATAATAAACCATCCTAGCATTCCTGGGATAAACCCTAATGGGTAATGATTTATATATACTTTTCATACATTACAAGATATGGTTTGCTAATATTTAATATTTTATATCTGTGTTCATGAATCAAATTGGCCTCTAATTTTCCCTTGTCATACTTTCCTTATAATATATACAAATGTAAATATACTATTTTTATAAGGATTGGAATCATTTGAATTAGAAGGGATTTAAAGAACACCTAGTCTGATCTTTTACAGTGAAAGAAACTAGAACTCAAAGAAAGGAAATAGCCTTTCTAAAATGGTACAAAGTTAGGGCTGGGCATGATGGCTCATTCCCAGGATTTGGGGAGGCTGAGGCAGAAGGGTCATTTGAGCCAGGAGTTTGACAGCATCCTTGGCAACATAGCGAGACCCCATCTCTATGAAACATTAAAAGTTAGGCTCAGCGCCTGTAGCTCAAGTGGCTAAGGCACCAGCCACATACACCTAAGGTGGTGGGTTCGAATCCAGCCCCGGCCCGCCAAACAACAATGACGGCGGCAACCAAAAAATAGCCCAGTGTTGTGGTGGGCACCTGTAAAAACAGCTACTTGGGAGGCATAGGCAGGAGACTTGCTCGAGCCCAGGAGTTGGAGGTTGCTGTGAGCTGTGATGCCATAGCACTCTACCCAGGGAGATAGCTTGAGGCTCTGTCTCAAAAAAAAAAAAAAAAAGAAAAAAAGAAACATTAAAAGTTAGCCAAGGGGCAGCACCCATGGCTCAAGGAGTGGGGCTCCGGCCCCATATACTGGAGGTGATGGGTTCAAACCTGGCCCCTCCAAAAACTGCAAAAAAAAAAAAAAAGTTAGCCAAGTGCAGTGATGTATGCTACAGTCCCAGCTACCTGGGAGGCTGAGGCAGGAGGATTGAAGGAATTAAGGGTTACAGAGAGCTGTGACAGCACCACCGCACTCTAGCCTGGGTGGCAGATTGAAACTTTATCTCAAAAATACATATACAAGCACATACATACATATATACATACACGCACATACATACATGCATACGTGTATATACATACATACATAAAATGAAGTACAGAGAAGTCACATCATCAGTTATGTGACCCAGCAGAGTTGAGATTAGAAGCCAGATTTCTGACTCCTAGACCAGGCTGCCCTCCAAAATTCTTTTGTTCTATGCCAACCCACTGACAGATCCACTTATTAGCCTGAAATGGAGGGACCCCTTCAGCCATGTATCCAAAATTATTATTTGAGAGGAGTAAGCTGTTTTCACGGGTGTGTCAGACAGATACCCCCCTTGGCAGATAACCCTCGACAGGCAGGGATGTGGGCTTTACGGTCTTTAAGGGTCCTGGGGGGCTAGAACACCCTTGAGGCCAGGGGAAGTCCTCGGTTTCTACCAATGTTCTCTGGTACTGAAATGGGTGCAGAGTCAGAGTGCAAAGTCCCTAACAGCCTATCCTTAACACCGCCACAGAAGGGGCTCAGTATCCCTCAGTCCCCACCCCTACCCCTCCAGCCTCCACCCCTTCCCCCATAACTCTGAGCGAGCTGCTTCCTGCGGCAGCACCCTTGTTTGCTTGTGCTATTTGTGTCTGCTCCTAACAGCTGGCCCCAGCCTGGCAGCCCCTAGCTCTGAGGATTATCCAATTATCCCATTAGCCCAGCATGTCCTTCCTTCCTCCAGAGCTATTAGCTCCTCATCTCCCTCTCCCTCTCTCTCCCTCCCTGGGCTTGTCCATAGCCTGCCTCCCTTGCTCCTTCCCTAGCCAGGCATAGAGCTAGGTCAGCCTCCAGTCACACAGCCTCAGAGAATACCAGAGCTGGAAGTGGTGTGCGTCCATCTAGCTGCTTCATCATGTTCAGGGAAGGAAAATGACCAGTCAGTGATAGTGGAGACTAAAACTTGGGTCTCTCACTTCATGGCTATTGTCTGTCTTACCACATGCACTCAGCCTGCCTCACCAGTGGCCACTGTGCTCAGCCCTGGGAGAGACGCTCATCCCCGCCTGCTCTGTGGAAAGCCAGGGTGGAGATTAGAATCCACGGTCTAGTAGGGGGAGGGAAGGAGCGCACACACCAGTGAGAACCAGCATGCTGCTCAGGAGCTAAGTCACAACTTAGCAGCAGAGAAGGAAGCAGGTCAGCAGATTTGCAGTGCAGGCCCAGGTGTGAGTGCCAAAGGCGCTGGGGTGGGGTGGGGTGGTGGTCTTCTGTCAGTCCCTGAAGCTTTGGGAAGTGCTTGAGCCAGGGAGATTCCCAAGGTCTGCATCCCTGGCAAGGAGGTCTGCCTGAAAGACAAAGGCAGGGAATGGGTTAAGCGGATGTTGAACAGTTCAGTTAGGCACAGCCAGGGGCTGGGCAGGGGGAAAGGGGCTGGCCAGAGACAAGGCTGGAGAGCACAGCTGCAGCCTTGAATGCCCACACCAAGGAGTGCAGACCCGGTCTGCTGAACGCTGAGGGTCCACTGAATGTTCTTGAGCAAGGAAAGGGCATGCCTGGAGCTGTGCTTTTGGAAGACTGAACTAACTCCTTGGGCATAATTGATTGTGGTAAAAGGCAGAGAAAGGTCTTGTGAAGCTTATATAGATGGGTGGAGATGGTGAGGCCTCAGCTAAGATCATGACTTTGGTGGGGGTGTACCAAGGGATGGAGTAGATGGAACAGATTCCACAGACGTTTGGAAAAAAATGGAGAGGATGGGATAGATTGGTTAGGGAACATGGAAAGAAGAGTCCCCATTAATAGGATGAGGGAAGGACGAGTGGCATCAGGAAAGCTGGGGTGGGATGGCGGAGGTGAGTGAGAACCTTCCATGCTCCACCCTCTGGGACTCACTGGGTGAGAGCATTTTGTAAAGCCGGCAGAATTCCCTTAACCCAGTGCTACTTGAGACCTTCTCCACGCTCCAACCCAGCCCCTCAGGCTGCTTAGGAACACATCTGCACAGACACAGCAAATTATCCTGGTATCCTCACCAGATAGACATAGGTCTTCCAAGTACCCCGACCTCAGCTCCTACTGCCATAGCTCTCCCTTAGTCTCCTCACTTCACCTGATACTGCCATAGCTCGGCCCCAGTCCCCGCTGCCTGACCTCCTACTACCATAGCTCTCCCTCACTCTCCCTGCCTCACCTCCTACTGCCATAGCTCTACCCAAGTCTCCCTGCCTCATCTCCTAATGCCATAGCTCTACCCAAGTCTCCCCACCTCACCTCCTACTGCCATAGCTCTCCC
>NW_003852676.1:238040-239262 GCF_000181295.1 Otolemur garnettii
AGGAGCAAGTGGTAGGATTATTTGGCATCCTTGAAATAGCTCTGTGGTTCTCAACTTTCCCAATGGCCACAACCTTTTAATACAGTTCCTGTGGGACTCGACTCACAGGTTGAGAACCGTTGACTAGGTGGATGGGACAACCAAGCTGAAGCCCCAAGAGACAGCCTGGGGTTAGTGCAGGATGCCTGGCCAGGTCCCTCCAGTCCTCCTAAAAGTTCTGGAACCAGAACAGTTGTGACATTGGACCCTGGCACTAAACTTCCCTAAGAGAAAACACAATTTCTAAAAGTCCCATTTATCTTTAACATTTATCTTTATTCTAGAAACCTCTGAATATAAACCAGGCTCTCTTCCCACCCCCCACTCCCCTTTCCAACCCAGCTAGAAAGTGTGGGCGGGTTGAGAAAGAACAGAAAAGAAAGATCAAAACTCTGACAACCCTCTGACAACATTTTAACTTGAAAATTGCCTCCAAATGAATGGCATAATTCTGTGTAGGCAGATGTAAATCAGGTGCACATTTACTCAGCTCCTCTTCGTTCCTGTTGCCTAACAAACACCTGGAAGAGACAGCCGGCCGGAGCTGCCTGCTGGCCTTGGAGAGGCTGCCTGGAGAGTTTCGCTCTGCAGAGCCTATCCCAGCTCCCCAGCTGGGTGTGACCTTCCCCTGGGACCCTCAGAGCTTGTGCACTCCTCATGTTCCCCCCAGACCTTTTCTGGCTCCTTCTCAGTTGCTTGTTGCCTACTGTGCACCCCGCCCCAGGCTGAGTGCACCAGCAGGTCCTCCTCATGAAGTGGCCGGGGGAGGGACCCAGAGTGAGGGCTCAGGTCCTAACCAGCACTGTCTAAGGGCTTACCTAGTCAACCTGGTGCCGGTCCAAACAGCCACTTGTGCAAAGTCCACCTCTCCAAAACCAAAAGCACCTCTTTGGACAAAGCAAAGCAATGCAGGTGGTTCCATGCAAAGCCTTCCCCACCATTGGGAAAAAATCCCTCCCTCAGAGGCCCCTGGGTTGGGTACACCTGTCACCTGTTCAGCCTCCTGCTGACTCCCGTGGCTTGGCCTCCCCTTGGGCTCAGCTCTTTTCCCAACCTGACTAGTGGGAGGCAGAGGAGTTTGTCAGGAAGTTCCCCGGAGCTTTTCTTTCTCCTCTGGAAAAAGGAAGAGTTGAGGCAGAGGGTCTAAAATGGCTTCTGGGGCTCGGCGCCTATAGCTCAACCA
>NW_003852676.1:239536-285209 GCF_000181295.1 Otolemur garnettii
AAAAAAAAAAAAAAAAAAAATGGCTTCTGGCACCCAGGCTCTGTGTTCTGTCCCTGTCCTTGGAGGCTGTGAGTCATCTGACCTTCCCCTGTCCCCACCCCCAGCTCTGCAGCCTGACAGTGGTCGTCCTAACAAAGACAGTGACTGCTAATGATAAGTGAGAGCTGCTTGGTACAGAGTAGGGATGGGCCAGAGGGGAGGAGGAAGCGGTGATCTCACACCTTACCCAGCAGGTAAGGGCCAGGGAGGGAGTCACTAGCCTCACAGCACACCTCAGTCTCCCTGAGTTCTGTCCCCTCTAAAGTCACCTCTCCCCACAGCAGAGGGGCATTGCCTAGTGTGCTCAGGCAGTGCCTGTCCAGCACAGGACGTGAGCATCCATGCACCTTGATGAGAGCCTATGGCACTGTCAGTGCTGGGGAACCGCACCGTATGGCAGGATAGAGCAGCATGCTGGGCACAGCCCCAGGAGCAGGAGCTGGCTGCACAGGGCCTGTCCCACTCCCCGAGCAGCAGACTTCCCCAGGTTCCTGTTCTTCACCACAGTTGAAAAGAAGGCCAGCCTCCCATTTCTGGGATACTAAGTCTCAGAGGATCTGGGGGCATCAGTAGCTCATTTCATCTCACTTCCAGGAAGCCCGTCGTCCCTGGCCTGCTGTGGTTTGCCAACCCCTGGTCTACATACAGAATGGTGGCTCTGTCCATCTGCCTGAGTTCCCCTCTGTGTGATTCCTCCCAGCAGAAAGGGCCCCGATACCCTGATACAAACAAGGAGAGCTTCAAGGTGGGGATTTGGGAGGGGTGGTTCATGGAAGGAGGGGCAGGGGAACTCTAGAAGGCCTGTCTCTCACGAGGGCCAGTGGTGAGCTGAGACCCAGCCGAGTCAGGCCTCTGCTCTCTGGTTTCTCCAAGGCCCTGGTCATGCCTGCTGTAGAGAGCAGCCGGGACCACCAATGACACGGTGTGTGATGGGATCCTTGTGCTTGGGATAGGCCACATGAAGCATGCCGTCCACTCCCAGCCCTTTGGGAAGAGCAGGGAGAGCGCCAAGGGGCCCTTAGAGCTGCAGAGCTTGGAGCAGACCAGGCTACTGGCCCCAGCAGCTTAGAGCCTTGGAGGAAGCTGGTGTGGAAAGGGAGAGGACTAGGTGCTTTTATATCTGTGGTTCTTACCCTTGGCAGTCAGGGGATTCCTGCTGCCTGGGCCCGCCCAGGCCAGTTAACCCAGTGTCTCTGGGCCAGGGGGCTCTGGCTGCAGTGCTCACTCAGGCTTCCTGAATATTTCTTCTATGCAGCCAGTGTAGAAGACCTCTAGTACAAGCATGAGTTGGCTAAAACAATTCCATGCTGCTTTGGGGATGTGCGTTCATGTAGTAAAAGGTATAAAGAAGTACAATGGAAAGAAATGAAACTCAGGAAAGTGATGGTTTCCAGGCACAGGAAGCAGGGTTGTCCTGTTCCTTTTCTTAAGCAGAGTGGTAGGGACATGATCTTATTTTATACATTTTTGTCTGGCTGAAATGATTCACCATTAAGTTAATAGAAAAGAAAAAGGGCATAGATTTTGCAGTCATATAGACTTAAAACTTCTGCCACTTAGTAGCTATGTGACCTGGGGAAGGGACTTAACCTCTCTGAGCTTGTTAATCATCTATAAAACAGGGTTTCCAGGGCTATGTAATTACCCATCAAGTTCTAACACTCCTTCCCAGCCAGACTGAGGCCAAACTGGGACAATCACAGCTCCCTGCTGACCCCTTCCAAGAACAGGTTGCTAATTGCCCCCAGTACTCAGGCCTCCCCAGCACTGAAGGATGGCACCACCTGCTCAGGCCAGAGCCCACAGAGGCAGGTGTCAACAGCAAAAAGCATCCCTCTCTCATAGATTTCCTTTGCGGGGAATGGGGGAGAGAGAGTCCATTGGAAGGCAGTCTAGGCTCAGTCCAGTTCTGTTCCCAGGTACCTCTATGGCCTCTCATTTGGGGGTGGAGCAGGGCAGGGGCTGGGGGTTACATCTCTGAGAAGGTAACACACAAAGAGATCTTCTCCTAAGGATGTTAGGAGGTGATGAGGGAGGGAGGGAGGAGCCAGTTACAACATGAATGCCTAGGGCTGGAGGGTGAGCACTGGGGAAGAGCCCCTCTTCCCATGGCCCCTGTGGGTTCCCTCATAGAAACACTGGGCGGGGAGCTGGGCATGGGCATTTGGACTCTGGTGCAACCAGATAGGCTGTCACTTCCAGGGTGGGGCCTGGGAGGCCCCTAGGGCAGGCAGGTGTGTGTCTGTCTGCACACAAGAACAACTCTCTCCCACATACACCACACACGCCTGTATGTGTGCTCCAGGCCTGTTTAGGGGGCAGGGAAAGGAACTCAGACACCATTCTCAGTGGACAAGCTTAAAACACAATGTGGCTCATTTTTATTTTATCTCAGAAAGACACATTCCCTTTAGAAGGAAAGGCAGTTAGACAGGGCCTCCAACTGGGCGGCTCTGAGCTGACCCCACACAGGCCCACGACCTGCCAGCCCTGACCTCTCCCCGAGGCTGAGCCCCTGCTCTGGCATCGCTTTGTTACAGCTCTCTGTTCTTGATCCCAGCTTTGTCACCCCAAGAGATGGCTCTGGGACTCCCTGGGCAGAGACTCTTCTGCCAGGTTAGCAGCAGACTGGCAACAGACCCAGCAGCCAGGGAAGGAAAGATAATAAAATAAAAGGGTTTCCTTACATTTAGATTTTCTCTGGGCCCAGCAGCAGCTCCACCCCAGGAGTCTAGGGGAGGTGATGTGTCTGTGGCAGGGGTCCTGTGGGAGTCACTCCCCAGCCTTAGGCCAGTCTACTCTGCTGTGCCACAGCTGCTCTGTGGAGACCAGGCAGCATTTCTAGATGCTCTGAATAGGGGACTGGGCCCTGCCCAGCCAAGATGCTGCAGGTGCTGTGGCCCTGGCCTGGTACAGGGACTCACAGCATGAAACGTCTGCCTCCTTGGACCCCCAGCCCATCTTGCTGGTCTCATGCTGCTCCAGCCTAGGGCTCCCTCCTCTCAGTCCAAAGTGGGAACTGGCTACGCACAGGGTCTCCTGGCACACTAATTATCTTCTCCCAATGGGACTGGTCCAGCCAACCAGAAAGATAAATATTTCCTTTACTTCAGAAGAGGTGAACACCACACACCATCAGGATACTCCTGCTCCATCCTGGGCCAGGGGGTCCTCTAGGCTGGGGGTCTCTGGGCACATGCCCTTGAGCTCATGGCTAAGGAGCTCCACATCAGAGAGACCCATGTCCCCGTGAGACTTGTGGGCAGTCCCTCCACTCACCAGCCCCAGGGCATAGCCATTGGGCCTCCTCTCAGCATGGGGAGCACTGCCATTGGCCCACACCCCGGGGGGGTGGCCGTTGAGGCGGAGGCTGACCTGTTCTCCATCGCTGCCATGAGCTGCCAAGGCTCGGGCACTGGTGCCAGCTGCCTTGAAGGGTTCTCGCTGCCTCAGGACGTGGCTGCGGATGATCTTGCGGAAGGTCTGGCGGAACTCACGGATGCGGTAGGCATAGATGAAGGGATTTACCACTGAGTTGGTGTGGGAGAGGATGATACCCAGGTACATGAGCCAGAGAGGGGCGTGGCTGCACTCGGAGCAGAACAAGGTGAAACAGTTGACGATGTGCAGGGGCAGCCAGCAGAGGGCGAAGAGCCCCACGATGATGGCCAGCGACTTGGCAGCATGGACCTCCTTCTGCAGTGTGGACCGAGCCCGCTCCCCTGGCAGTGGCTGGCTCTCCATCTGCTTCAGCTGGCGCCGAGCTGCCAAGAAGATACGCAAGTAGACGGCCAGCATGAGGAGCAGGGGCACCAGTACACAAGCAAAGAAGTTGTAATACACCATGTAGTTCATGGGCACTACGTCCTCAAAGAGACAGGCCACCTGGCCCTCCCTACAGCCCTCTGAGTGGTTTCTGCCCTCCTTCAGCTGACCACAGTTGTTCCATCCAAGCATAGGAGTCAGGCCGATGGCAAACGACAGCACCCAGCAGATAGCAATGATGCCCTTGGCCCTTGTGCCAGTCACCAAGCCATTGTACCTGGAGAGAAGAGACCAGCATCAGAGATCTGAGACAAGGGCTAGGAAGGGCCCAGAGTCAAGAGACACGGAGGGGGGGACCTGGCTCCCCCATTCACTGGCTGTGAGGTCTTGGATCAGTCACCTCCTGCCTCCTCGCCCCTGTGTCTTCTTGTGTTAAGTGGAGGCAGTGAGCCTTGCCTTTCTCCCAGGGGGCTGCTGGAAGGTAGCGGGAGAGCAGGCACCACACAGATGGAAAGCACTGTCAAAATGCTCAAGACAGGCTGGGCATGGCGGCACACCCTGTGATCCCAGCACTCTGGGAGGCCGAGGCAGGTGGACTCCTTGACCTTAGGAGTTCCAGACCAGCCTGAGCAGAGGGAGACCCCATCTCTACTAATAATAGAAAAACTAGGTGCTCGGGAGGCTGAGGCAGGAGTTTGAGGTTGCTGTGAGCTATGATGCCATGTACTCTAGCCTGGGCAACAGAGTGAGACTCCATCTCAAAAACAAACAAACAAAAACGTTCAGATGATCACTAAATAGTTTTAGGAATAGTATTGGAAGTTCAATAGTTTGGCTTGAGGGAATTAACATGTGATATTTTAGTAGGAGGAGTATTATCTCCATGTTGGTTGATTTTTGCTGATGCTACCACATGTTTCACTTCAGAAAATGAAACAGGTACAGGGGCAGAACCGGCCAGATCAGCCCTGTAGGTGCAGCAGACCTCTCCGGGCCCTGTTCTTCCCCATCTGACATGGGCGTCTCAGGAGAGGCAGCACAAGACTTGGAGAGGCCTCAAGCCAAATGAGGATATCATTGCTCTCCTTCAAACCCACCCACAGCCCTCTAGAAAAGAGATAATACCTTTTAACATTTATACGGCATTCCTAACATGCAAGAGGAAGTACTAGGACGAGGTACTGAAGTCCAGAGAGGGACAGTGATCTGCCTCAAATCACTCAGGGTTCCTGAGAACCTCTGATTCCCAGTCCCAGACTCACAGAGAGGCTTTATTTGTGAGCCAGGAAGCAGACCCCAGCCCCATACAGAAGGTGGCACATAGACTTTATAAAAGAATAGACAATAAAAAAAATAAAGTTTCTCTGACTTAGGAAGTCCTCAGTGATCGCTGAAGTTTTGATTCTGGCAAGACCAGACTGCCCTTCTCATCCTTCAAGGTCAGGCTAGAGATCTTCTTAGAGAAGTTTCCTACCCAAACACAGCAAATCTATACCTCATCTGGCCCCCCAAAGGCAGACTCTTACTGTCAGTCTCGTCATTGCCAGCTCTGAGACAGGGACACACAGTAAGTGCCAAGGAAAAATGTGCTCTACTTAATTCAGAATTAGAAACATCCACAGAAACAATCCGGTCCATGGGCACATACAGGTACCACCTATAGGAGGCAGGCTGCCTGGTCAACCTGGCCCATGGGTGGCACATACAGGTGCCCACAGGTACCACCCACAGGAGGCAGACTGGCTGCTGGGGGGTTTATCTGGTTTGTGCTGCCATGCAAAACGTACACCCACTGTTACCAGGTCTCAGGAGGGACTGGAGAGCTAATTTTCTGTGTAAAGTCCCCTAAGATTTAAATTTCCTCAACTAATTCAATAAGGGGTAGTTTCTGACTTCTTACCTAGTGAAGTCCCCTCATTTTACAGGTGAGGAAGCTGAGGATTGAAGGAAAGAATGGATTTGCCATGGACCTTCCAGGAGCCCAGAGGCAACTCAGGCCAAGTTAAGTTTGTCCGTTTTGAATCTGTTATGTCAATTTGGAATCCACCCAGTAACCAGGCAGCCATTCTCAGGAACTCCTGAGCCCTACCCAGCAGGGGCTTGGTCACCTGCAATGAGGCCTTGCAGGAAAAGGGTTACAGGCTTGCTCATCCTGCCAAGCAGCAGAGAGTTGGCACTGCCTCGTCTCCTGGTCTGCCAGCATGAAGTTGCAGGCTTTTTTTAATTCCCCCATTAATTCTTAACATAGCATTTACTCTGTGCCAGGCACCAATTTTAGTGTTCTACAAAGAGTAATTTATATTATCCTCATTGAGTGGGAGGCTATATTGATTTTGACATCTTGCTTGAGGAAAGCAAATCCCTTCCTGGGTTCTGGACCTGGTGTGTTTGTGTAAACAGGAATCTTCAAGGTCTCATCCTATTTCTGATCCTCAGTTTCCTCATTTGTAAAATGGGACTGAGACCTGGACCTGTCAGCACTGCCCCCTAAGGGTAGAACGTAGAACCAGTGGGTGGAAATTAGGGAGAGGCCTATTGCAGCTCAGGGTAGATAAGAACTTCCCGGCTGAGCCCATCATAGGAGAAATGGGCTGCCTCAGGCAGCAGTGAGCTTCCTGTTGTCTGAGGCAACCAAGCAGAAGCAGCCACAGGGTGGTAGAGCCGCCTGGGCCCCGGGGCCACCTGCTTTGCTGGTTTTCAAATTGCTCTCCAGCAGCAGACCTCTCTTTCCACATTCCCAGGCAGTTCCAGAAGCGGAGCTGTTAGGGAAGAGAAGGGGCTTAATATTTAGTTATTGAATCAGTGACTTGGTGGAGACACAAGGGCCTGATCACAGAAATCCCTGATCTGTCCAACTGTCTACTTGTACAGATGAGGGAGCCCCATGCAGGGAGTCTTCTGTAGTACTCTGCAAAGCAAGCCCAAGTGACATACAGGGTGTTCACAAAGTTCGTGTGTAATTTAAAAATAGTTGTCTATTTTAAATTGCACACGAACTGTATGGACACCACGTATATAGCGATAGTACTTGCCTATATATAAAAAGAGCATCTCTGGAAGGATTCCCATCATAGCTTTCAGGAAGGAAACGGCATGGGAAAGGGGGTGCGGGGGGACAACTTTCCGTTAGTCTATATTCTGTGTGTGTTCCTTTTTTTTTTTTTTTTTTTGAGACAGAGTCTCACGTTTCACCCTCAGTAGAGTGCCAGGGAGTCTTAGCTCACAGCAACCTCAAACTCTTAAGTTAAAGCAATCTTCTTGCCTCAGCCTCTCAGGTAGCTGGGATTACAGGTGCCTGCCACAATGCCCAGCTATTTTTTAGAGACAAGCTCAGGCTGGTCTTGAACTCGTTAGCACAGGCAATCCACCTGCCTCAGCCTCCCAAGTGCTGGGATTACAGGCGTGAGCCACTGTGCCTGGCCTTTTTTTTTTTTTTTTTTAAGCCAGAGTCTCACTACGTGGCTCTGGGTAGAATGCTGTGGTGTGACAACTCACAGCAACCTTAAACTCTTGGGCTTAAGCAATTCTCTTGCCTCAGCCTCCTGAGTTGCTGGGCACACCCAGCCTTTTTGTGTTCCTTTTTTAACATTTAGGACATGCAAGTATTATTTATAGTTTTAAAAAGCACAAATTGACTAATTTTGTTATTCAAAAGAAAGCCACTTAGGCTGAGAGCCCTGGACCCTGGCACTCAGGGATCTGGGACGGCATCAGGACCTGAATGGAACCATGGCTGCCATATCTGTGATAAACACAGTCACATCTTGGCTTCAAAGACCCCAGACATAGATCACCACTGGAAGAGGTGCCACAGCCCTCTAGCATGCCATCCTGCCACTCCAGGAAGCTCAGGGTTGTCAGAAGATGTGAGGGCCAGACCTGCTGTCTGCCCCATCTGGGGTGCCCTCTGCCCCTGTGTCCTCCCGCTCATGGCTGCCCTGTCCTGAGGGATCCCCACTGCTGACGTTAGAGGCTCACCCTGTGTCCAATAATACACCCTTGATTCTAGGTGGGTCCTGTATACTTCTGCAGCACACTGAGAAGGGAGGGGCTTCCCTTAGTTGGAAGTCAGTGATCTGAGAATTAAAGAGCCCTGGCCCACAGGGGAAACCCAGACTCCTTCTCCTGGCATGGACAGGCCTGAGTCCACCTCTACCCCTCTACCCCCCAACTCTGTTCACCTGTCACTTAGCAGCCCGTTCCCTTCTCCCTGGCCCCATGCCCACATGCTCATTCCTTCCTCAGGGCCACTTCCCTGGCTTTGTCCCCTTTTGACACATCTGCCCCTACCACATGCCATCAAGATCCAGCAGGAGTCACTCCCTCCAGGGACCCTCTCTCCCAATCCTGCCCTCCTTTGAAGTCAGATCAGTTTGCCACATAAGACTTCAGGCCTCGGCATCAGCAGCCACCCTGAACCTTGGACCATTCCTCAACCAATGAGACCATCCATCAGGCTGCTACAAGAGGCAGGAGACTGTAGTTCCCTGGAATAAGAAGCCTGTATCTCCTGTTCTGAGTTTTCATCCTCTGGGGACACAGACATCTCTGCCTCTGGCCCAGCTTCCTTCTCACGGACGTATTCGACTAGGCCCTGCCCTAGCCCAACATACTCCCTGCACTTGGGAAAGAGAGAGTTTTATGAAACTGAATTCTTTTAAAAAAATTTAACAGGGATGGGTGCAGGTCCAGGGTTAGGGATCCAGGGCATCGATCAGAGATCAGACCTCAGAGTGGCCAAATGGATCTTTCTCAGTGGAGCAGGAAATAGCAGAGAGGAGGCTGGATTCCAGCGGTGAAGGGGACAAAGGAGGGGTGGGAAGAGGTGGAACTCAAGCCAGGCAGTGACTCCAAGTTCCCCCTCACACCCAGCTTGCTTTCAGGAGTCCCCACATGGATACCCCATATGCCCCATGGTCCAGAAGCCTCAAAGAATAGGAAAAAGAAGGGACCAGAGGGCAAGGAGCAGCGTGAAGAGCTCTGGAATCCACCACCTAAGGAGATACTTGTGTGTCCTTCCCCAGCTCTGGCTTCCCCATGAGTAACAGAAGAGTCATGACACCCGCCCTGGCCACAGTGCTGGCCCAGGGCCCTGAGATCAAAGGAGGCGCTGTACTAACATCCTCTGGCAGCTGTGAAGCGCTCTGCCCTCCAGGGAGGGGGATCATCACAGTCATCCTCCCCATCGGCTCCCCATGGAAGAGACTATCCTGAGCCTTCCAAAGTCTCACCAAGCACAGCTCACATCCCCCAAGGTCCAGCACCCAAAGGTTGTGGAAATCAGGATGCAGACAGGCATGGAGGGTAGGGGTAGGTCCATGGCTGCAAACCTCCCACAGCTCCAGAAAGGTCTGAACCCCCACCCCATCTGCCCACCATCCTCCTCAGGGTCCTCGTAATTCCCATCCACTCACTGGGCCCTCATGACACACCTTTGTGAGGTCAGAAGGACAGAGAGATGAGGAGACAGGCCCAGAGAGGGGCAGCTGACTTCCACAGCCACACAGCACACCCCACCCTGTGTCAGGGATTCTCAGCTCTCAGAAAACCGAGAGGGAAAGGTGAAGACAGAGGGATAAAAAGGAGGCCCTTTCAACTGAGAAGAGGAGCTCTGAATCCTCCCTAGAATGCTGTTGCCCTTTGAATCAGAGAAAAAAGTGAAAGCTAGGCCTCTGCTTCCCTACAGGGGGTTCCCACCTGCTCCCACCAGTGTCTGGGCTCCACCTGGGCCCGAAGGTAGACTCCAGGCCTCTGTTCTCCAGTCCCCCAGAGACCGACACACAGACCCCTGCCTGAACCTCTGTGTTCTGAGCTGTCACTGATATACCTGGACTCTGCTCTTCCCTCTAGAGCAGTGGTTCGCAACCTTCCTAATGCCGCGAACCTTTAATATAGTCGAAAGGGGTTGCGACCCACAGGTTAAGAACCACTGCCCTAGAGCAAGAGGGATGGTGGCCTGGGGAGGGAGCCAGGCTATCCCGACAGACTGGAGTTAGACAACCTCTAATTCAGCTCCTTGTTAGGGCTGCCCAGGGTCCCCTTCTCCTTTGACAAAGGTTCTAGGCACCCCTGGGATGTAGGGCAGCATGAAGCCCCAGCTCCTTCCCTTTTTGTCAGTAGCTCAGTGTGGGTGCCGGCTTCCCCTTAGAGCCCAGGTGATGGGAATGGCTATTTGCTACAGGTTCTGGGAGGCCTGCCACCCCTGACCGCTTCCCAGCAACTGGGTGGCAGGCCACATTCCTTCCCAGGCCTAGTCCCAACCCTGCTACCAAGTTACTGTGTGGCTCTGAGACTGCCGGCCTCACTTTTCCATCCAGAAGATGAGAGGAAATGACCTCTGAGGGCCTCCTTGGGTAGATGCTCTAAGTTTCCATTTGCTCATTAAACCTGGTCCTCCTCTCTGCTGGGGCTTCCCCTGTGGGTGGGCATGCCACCTGCTTGGGAGAACCCACCACAGGGACAGCGTACCCTGATCCTTGAGAAGTACCACCTGCAGCCTTGTCCAGGGCCTCGGGGCCTGCAACCACGCAGGCCATGGAACCTAGCTTGGTGAGAGAGGGCAAGGAGGTAGGCAGGAGGCCTCCAGCTTCCCAAGGGAGGGATGTACTTTCAGTCTCATCTGTGGCCTGGGTAGGTGGAGGCCACGCCAAGTAAACTCAGCCTCTGGGAAAATCTTCATTTACACAATGCTTGGCTGAAGTCACTTCACAAAAGATTCACCATAAAACCCCCCTCCGACAGTCAGCCCCTGTACACACAGCCTGCCTCCAAGACCACGAGTCCTTGATGACCTGAGGAGCAACAGAATTTGCATATAGGTCCAAGTGACTCACTGTGGCATTTGGCCAAGGCACTTCCTCTCTGTGGGTCATTTTCCTAATGTGCACACTGTGAGGCCCGCCCAGAGGAGCTGAGGGAAGGCGGGCAGTGGGCGGGTTTCTGCGCTGAGGTCCTGTGGTTTCTCACGGTTCCCCACCCACCCCAGCATCACACAGAGAGTTTTGCTCTTGTGTGTGAAGACCAGATGCACAGGCTTGCAGTGGGTGGGGTCACTGCACCCAGCACTGCCCCCTTGGTCCACATTCATCTGTTAGCAGCCAGAACATGACTGGCCACAGGAGCCCGGGGTGGGGCAGGGCTCTCTCCCTGTGAGATCCATCAGATCAGCATGACCACTGGCTGTGTGCCAGCCCTGGGCAGCCCCTGCTGAACCCTAAGGCTCTGAGCTCAGCTTGCCATGCTGACATTGCAGACTAGGCCCTGACCCTGGGCTCACCCTGGCCCTACACATAGACCTAAGCCCCAGCCCCACTCACCGCAGGGGGATGCGGATGGCAATGTAGCGGTCAATGGCGATGGCCAGGAGGCTGAAGATGGAGCTCTGCGTGAGGACCAGGACAAAGCAGGCGATGAATAGGCAGCCATGGCAGGCAGCGCAGAACCCGGTGCTGATGGTGATGGAGAAAGGAATGGCCAGCACACCCACTGCAATGTCGGCCACCGCCAGTGACACCACGAAATAGTTGGTGACGTTCTGCAGGTTGCTGTTGAGCCACACAGCCCAGCACACAAGCACATTGCCCAGGATGGCTAGGACAGCAATGGCCAGCTCCACTGTGATGTACACTGAGGAGCCCATGGTGGACATGGCCAGAGACTGGCAGGCTTGGCAAGGACATGGGCTGGGCCAGCTCACGGTCCATCGCTGCAGCCCGGCCACCTGCCTGCCTGGCCCAGGCCCCCAAGCCCTTTCCTGCCAGGGGGCTCTCCGAGGGCGTTTTTACAGATGACTCTGAATCTCCCAGAATGAAGCCCTTTCCGGGGGCTTCAGTGGCAGCGCCATGGCTCAGCCAGCTTCAGGGTCCCCGAGGCTCCTGCAAAGGGAGAGCCTAGTGAGAAGCTGAACCACCTGCAGAGGCCGGGCCCAGCAAAAGTCTCCCCACCCCTCACCCCCCACGCCTACCCAGTCCCTGGAGGATTCTGTTGCCTCAGATCCTATCCCACTACAGTCTGGGTGTCAGCCTGAAGATGACACCCACCACCTTCCTAGCCTGTCTACTGTGGTCACAGCCAGGAGGCAAGAGAGTCCTACTGTAGAGGACATGGGCCCAGAGAAGTTCCAGGGTTAAGCTGCTTCCCCTGGTCCAGTGGGATTCCTGCCAAGGAATCTTACACAAATCTTTCCCAAGCAGGTAGCCCCTTCTCCCAGGCACTGCAGGATGGGTACAGGAGAGACTGGGCACAGAGTGGCCAGGCCCCTGCCCTGGGTGGCTTACCCTCAGAGCTGTCTAGGGCTCCCTACATTCCCCCACTCTGAATGTTGGTCCCAGCCCCTCCCACCCTGGATTCAGAGTTCTTGACTGTTCCCAAGGGAAGCAGAGACTCTTCTTAGGCACTCACAGTGGCTCCTCTCACTCAGCCTCTCAAGCCTCCTGTGCAGCCTTGGGCAGTCTCCTGGGTCCTGCATTCCCTGTAGCTCCACGACCCGCCCTCTCTCCTGGAAAAGCCCCCCACCTCTCAGGCTCTCCCAGCCCCATCCCCCATCTCTCACTGGCCAGCTTCTTAGCCCCCAGCCTGTTCCACCCCCCCTCGAGCTCTCCTGGCAACTACCAGAGCCCACCCAAGAACTACCTAGTCATGAGGCAGGCCAGAGATTGGCGCTCGAGCCTTCAGGGACCCGGGCTTGTTCCTGCATCCCACTGCCAGCAGAGGGTAAGTTCTCTCATGCTACTTCTGAGCTCCTGCCTCCAGGTGCCCGTGACAGCCAGCTGCACATCGGGGTGGGGCGGCACAGCAGCTGCCTACAAGCCTCCTCCCCCCTCCTGCTCTGAGGGAGCTGCCCTGCTCCCTGCCCTTCACCCACCTGCTCCTCTGCCTGGCAGACACAGGAATGACTGACTCAAGGTTGCTGTTAGGCAGAAAGCAGGTACTAAGCCAGAGGGGTACCCCAGGATTCGCTGGGGGACTACAGGCAAGAATGGTTCTCCTTTCTGGGCCTCAGTTTCCTCAGGAAGGTGTCTGGACCCCCAGTGACCTCTAGGGGCAGTTTCAGCTCTTATCTATGATTCTATGAGAAAGACACAGATCTGAAATGGCTTGCCCAGAGTCCAAAAACATGTCATAGAAATGAGGAATTACTGACACCCTCAGAAGAAGCCAGTCTCCCAGCAGGCCTGAGTCCAGCCCAAACTCTCAAGTGTTCCCCTTGGAGCTTGTGAAACGGTCTCAGTTCAGGCAAGCCTCTGCTCGCTAAATTGCCTCTGCTCTGAGACCTAAGAGGCTCCCTGATCCACTCCTTCCAGTCCTGAACCCTCTTGAAGCCCAGGAGTGCACGGGCAGTAGCCATCGCCTTCCTGGGCACAAGAGTCTGAGACGCTTTCACATGGGCACAGGCAGCCACATCCCCCTTCCTATCCTCCAGAACATGAGAGATTGAGCAGGACCAGCAAATCTGGAAGAAGGTCACTCCTGGTCCATAACCCTGTTCAAGGGCCAGCCCCATCCCTCAATTTATCAGGAAGTGACAGGGCTAAGATAGATGAACCCCAAATTTCTTCTAACTCTATTACAGTCAGTGTGTCAGGTGGCTGGAGATGGTCAGGCACAGGGGGTACCCACACTGGAGGGTTTTCCTGTGTTCAGTATGTACTTTTGCCCCAGTAGGAGGCTCAGACTGGAGCATCTGACACAGGCCAGAGGACAGGAGGAGAGAGGGGAGAAGAGGAGGCCAGAGCCCCCACTGAAACAGACAGGTGTGAGCAGCCTGTGGTGGCCGGAGGGGGCTGAATACCACCAAGCTCCTGCTTTGCAAGGAGCACTCACTGGCCAGCCGTTCACACATGTGCCCCTGGCAGACACAGGTCAGACCAAGAAAGCACAGCCCCACAGAAAGCACATGATTGTCCCTTAGTGTTCCTGGCCTGTAGCCCAGAGCAAGCATTTGCCAGGGACCCTCCCAACAGGCCCCCATTTAATAGGTACTGGGGGAGCCAGTGTTAGACCTGGCCTGCCTCCTATTAGGTGCTGTCCTGTTACCCTGGGTGGCCTCCCAGACTAGCACCTACAGCAACAGAAGCAGCCCACCATCTAGTCAGGCTCAGCAAGCCCTCAAGGGGAGAAGATGACAACCAGCTGACATCCTCTGGGCCCCCTCTAGGGGAAGTTGTACTGAAGGATGCCAGGACCCCCTTCCTGCTAGTCTGACCAGCCCAGGCTGGAAGGCCAATGCTGCCCCAGACCATCTTCCAGATTCCAGGGTCCTGCTGGGGGTAGACAAGGTAGGACATGCCACATTTCTGCTAAGGTGAGGTAGCCATGGGGTCTGGACTGACGACACCGGCCAGGATGCCTGGCTCTGAAGAAGCCTGCAAGGGGCCTGAGCCAGGCCTCCATTCGGAAAGACTCCAGTCAGCTGTGGGTACCTTCCTGCGTACCCTCAGTTCTTAGGGTCTCCCTACCACCTTCTGTGCAGTGGGTCCCCATGCTGAACAGCACTAGAGGCCGATTCCCGCCTACACTGAAGCCACCTTCTGTCCTGCTGATCACTGTCTCACAGAGAACAGAAGACCTTCTTCCTGCCCAGGCCAGCCTTGTGCAGGGCTAAGAACACACAAGACTCCCACTGGCAGGGTCCACACAGGCGACCTCCCTGCATGTCCTGCTCCCTCTCTGTCCCTTCCTTCAGCATTCCTGCAGGCTCTTCCAGCCACTGCCAGTCCCAGAGGCAACTCGGGAACCTACCAAACCAGAACCCACTCACAGCTGTCCTCTACTCCCACTCCCAGCCCCAAGCAAAACAAGTCAGTCAAGCCAGAGATGCTCTTGGAGCAGGCAGAGGAGGCCGGGAGCACCTACCACTGGAGAGACTGGAGGATGGGCTACCCAGGTGCGGGCTGGCATATTGGCCCAGGGGTTGGGGCACCCTGACTGGTAGCCTGTGTTCAATTTCTATGGCATAAATGATCCCACTGTAGTCAAGTTCAAGCTACTAATGTGTCGCTGAGTAGAACTGGGGAGCAATGTACAAAGTAGGCTGGCCACTGGTGCCGGCCACGCTAAGCCACCAAACCCTAGGCACTCTGAGAGGCTACCTACCCGGGTGCCAGGACACTGCACCAGACCCTCTTAAATAGCTTGCACCACCTGCTTAGGAGCTTAGGAAATGATGGTCATCTGTGATGTTGGGGGCCCCATGAACCCCCTTGACAGATGAAGAAGGTAGGGCCCAAAGAGGTGAAGAGACCGTTCTCAGCCTGACTGAGAGCACTGAAGTGGCGCACAGGCCTGGGCTCATGCCCACAAAAAGCACACAGCAGGAAGGTTCCAGGGCCTTCTGGCCCCTCGAAGCTTCCCTCCCTTCAGAAGCCTCTTGGGGATGGGAAGGTCAGAGGCCCAGGAGGGGGTGGGGTGGGGCCAGGATCTGGCAATTTCCTATCCCTCTCTTTTGGCTCCATGTATCTAATTAATCCTTGAGTCATCTGTTGCTAACTGCAAGGGGAAATTAAGTATTAATAGTGTAATATTTCCCTGTGATTGTCCCTTGTTGGAGCCAGGGCATAGGGCAGGTGCTGTTCCATAAAAACTGGAGACACGTGCTATGGAACATGCATGATAAGCCTTGAAGAACAACCATGCAGGACTCCTAGCAGTCAGACTCAAAGCTGCCACTTCTTCCTGCCTTCCTCCTCACCCCAACTCCAACCCAGCCACTTTAATTAAAACTCCATTTAATCAAAACGCACACATCTCCTGGTCCACTTCTGGGTCCTTGTCTGTCAGTGGAGCAATGCTCTGTGTACACATGCCCAGATGGCGGCTAGGACCCCGCCAGAACCTGCTGGACGGAGGCATCCTCTGGCTCCCAGGCAGTGCCCTGCATATCTGCTCCTGGGCACAGGGCAGGAACTCAGACCCACAGCAGCCATGCTGGTCCCATTCCTGGGCTTCAGGATCCCAGCCTTCGAATTCTCCTACTACTTTCTCTCTTTCTCTTTTTCTCTTTTTCTTTCTTTTTTTAGGTAGAGTCTTGCTCCATCACCAAGCTAGAACACCGTGGCATCATCAGAGCTCACTATGGCTTCAAATTCCTGGGCTCAAACCACTCCCAAGTAGCTGGGACTATAGGCATATACCATCATGCCTGGCTAATTTCTGTATCTTTTGTAAAGACAGGGGCTCACTCTTGCTCAGGCTCATCCCCAACTCCTGACCTTAAGCACTCATCCCATCTCAGCTTCCCAGCATGCCAGGATTATAGGTCTGAGCCACTGTGCCTGGCCAAAATCCTGCTACTTTTTAATAGAAAATGCTTACTCAACACCTACGCCAAAGCCAGGCAGCAACCAACTGTGGGACCACCAGGAGCTCTGTTCCCCCACTGCTGTGCTTCACCCTGTTTGGGCCCCGATTCTATGGCAGGGAGTTCTCCAAGGAGGAAAAAGCTCAGGAAACTCCTGAGGGATGGCTGCTGGCCCTGGGCTTCAGGTGTCTACATGTCACTCCTATCTCCAGGACCTCAGCTCATATTTAATTTGAGCTGTAACTCAAAGCACGAGAGGAAAATTAAGACTCAGAAAGATAAGCAATGTCATAAAAAATATGGAGATGAATTAATCTCTGAAGAAAGGAAAGTAATAGAGCAATCTAATTATGATTTTAAAAGACATTTAGCATCTTCAAAGAGATATAGAAAAGAACAGCATTTATAAAAAGGAAAGAGAACTTAGGAACCAAGTGATAGAAATGAAACAAGAACAGGTGGATGTCAACAGGAAATAATATAAGATCCTGGAAATGAACAACACAGACTGAAGAACAGGAGGGATGTGACAGGCCTCAGACATGCACACAGCTGAAGAGACAGTTAGGGATTGAAGACAGCACCGAGGAATTTCCGCAGAAACCTCACAAAGAGACAATGTGTGCACAGAAGCCGTTGAGAGGTACAGAAGGTAGATCAGGACGTACCAGCCTGTGTCTCAGCAGAAGCGGGCGGCAGCAGCTGGACGGCAGGCACTCCTCTCCCAAACGCAGGCTCTCAGCTGGCTCTGCTGGGACTGGTGTTTAGGGTGGCCCGCAAGCCTCCCAGAGCACCAGAGCCCCAGGACCCACTGAGCTCCTCCTAAACCCATCAGCGGCAGGTGCCTCTGGTGCTGCCTGGAGGTGAGCCACAAACACGTGTCTGCTCTCGTCCCTCCCTGCTCCAAGGCTGCACAGCGACCCCCCCACTTCAGGCGCTGAGTGCAGGCTGGGCCCAGTGCCCCAGGATACCCTGCCCCCACTGCCTGGGTGTGCAGCTGCCACTTTCTGCCCCTCGGGCAGGATGTGGGCAGAACCAGCTCCTTGCAGCTGGAGGCGGAGACACTCAGCAACCTCACAGATCCCACACTGCCAGCCCTGGGGGCTGCGTCCCTTTGCCCCAGCCCTGTGCAGCCTGCCCCAGCTCCCTGACCTCCATGGGGGCTAGGATGGGCCCTGCCGGCCCCACGAGTCCAGGACAGATGCCAGAGAGGCCACAGACCCCCATGGTGGCTTCATCTGACAGCTCCCTCCAAGGGGTGTACCTCACACAGGAATGAGAGGGCCCCACCCGCTCTGTCACACGCTCCCTGGGAGCTGAGCAAGAGGCTTGCCCTCTGCACGCTGTGCTGAGGTCACAGGAC
Source organism: Otolemur garnettii (assembly GCF_000181295.1). NCBI lineage: Eukaryota > Metazoa > Chordata > Mammalia > Primates > Galagidae > Otolemur > Otolemur garnettii. The sequence goes on from NW_003852676.1 coordinate 257,002, forward strand.
ATCAACATCACGTGAAAGGCTCAGAACCTGTACCTCCCCCAGATGGTGGATGACAGGTTCTATGCCACCTGAAGAGGGGACATAGGGAGGTTTCTGGATGCCCCCTCAAACAGGGTCTGGGGTGGGGCCCTCATAGGAGGCTTTTGGGGATGGTGTTAGGTACAGAGCCCAGGGGGTGCCTGAGGGCAGCTGTACTGAGGGTGCGACGGACCCACAGGGGGGTCTCTGGGCCACAGGTATGATAGTGCATCCCCGGGGGATGAAGGAGGGAGATCTGGGCCACCCTGGGCGTGGGGAGCACTGGCCCAGCCTAGCCACTGTGCTGTCCACACTGAGCAGCCACCTCCCCCACTTAGCTGGCTCAGGGTCTACAGAGGCCAGAGGGGTCAGATGTGAATCACCGGCAACAAATGGCTGACCTGGGGGCCGCTGGGCAGAGACCTGCAGCCCAGACAGCAGAGAAGGCACCAAAACAGACACTGAGTCCACTCGGCCAGCTCAGGTGGCCTCTCCTCCAGGTGACAGCAACTGCCAGGGACCTGGGCAGAACATCTGCAGAGGGGAAGCCAGGAGTGTGAGTCCTGAAGGAACCCAAAAGGCTTCTCATAGCAAGGGTCATATGTCCTGGACGTGGAGGACAGAAGATGAAGGGAAGAGGTAGGGAGAGATGGCAGCAATTAAAATAGGACTGTCAGAGAAGGCTTGAGGCAGTCCTGGAAAGTTGACTGCTGCCGGTCCTGGGTTTCCTGCCCCTTCCTGTGTGCTGGCCTAAGGGCCAGCTGCTTTCCCTACTCTGTGTAGATCAGTGGTTCTCAACTTGTGGGGTGAGACCCCTTTGGGGGTCGAATGATCCTTTCATAGGAGTTGCCTAAGACCATCCTGCATATCAGATATTTACATTATGATTCATAACAGTAGCAAAATTACAGTCATGATGTAGCAATGAAAATAATTTTATGGTTGAAGGTCATCACAACATGAGGAACTGTATTAAAGAGTCCCAGCATTAGGAAGGTTGAGAACCACTGGTCTAGACCCTCCTCAGTCTCTGGCAGGATCCCAGGGTAACCAGCTGCAGGGGTTGGGGGACTTCCTCTCTCCCACAAACTGTCCCTTCCTGCTACTCAGCCCTACCGAGGAGGGGAGTAGTTCCTCAGGGCTCCTCTCTGCATCCCAGTTCCTTTCCCTTTTCCCATTGGGGACCCACCCTTAGGCACTTCAGCCCCTCTGCTCCCTCCAGCCTCCAGACCACTCACCTCTGACCAAATCCCTTGGGCCAACCCCTCCCTCTGCAGCTCCAGCACTTCCCCAGGCCAGACCTCTCTCCTGAGAGCTGGGATCCTCCCCTTTGCTAACTTCACGACAGACTGGGGTAGTCTGTTTCAGCATGCCCACTGCACGCCCTCCAAACTCTTTCCAGCCCACCCTTCCCACCTTCATGCCTCTGGTGAACGTCCTCCACTTGCCTGTGCACAGCTCTCAGAGCCTGATTTGAGTAACTCCAGACCAGACAGACCCCACAAAGGCAGTTGGGATGATGATTCCAGCTCGTTCTGGGTTAGGGGCTTAGGCATTAGGCAGGTTATGGGTACGCAGCATCCCTGCTGTGGGGTTTCAGGTCACTGCTGGGAGCCACCAGGGGCTGTGGTCTCACACAGGTGCTTCCCAGGCACCCACAGGCCCTAGACTTTATAAGATATGGTGCCCTGAAGCCACAGGCTTGCTTCCAAGCCAACTCCAGTTCACACATCCCTCTGTCAACAGCAATCCCTGGTGGTGTCCCCTGACCCTTGAAGCTAACGCCTTCCTCCAGGGATCCCAAGCTTCACACAAACCCCAACCTGACTCAAGTCTGCCCTTCCCCACCTCCAAAGAAAATGCCTACCTCTCATTCCTTTTCCACATTAGACATCATGGGATTAGCACCCTTGTCCTTTCTACACAATGGATTCCTGAGAGAAGCAATTTGCCAAGCCAGGGATCTAAAAGGCTGGATGGGAACCCAGAACCCAGGTTAGACCCTTGAAGTCACCATCTATTGGGCTTCCCTTGAGGCTGGCTGGCTATTGCCTTTTTAGGCTGTGGATGCTGGAGTGCAGGCCCCAGGGCACATTTAGGAACCTGGACTTCATAGCCACTACAGAGAGAAGCAACAGACAAGCCCCCAGAGACAAAGCCTGCCTCCCACCTCTGAGCAGCCTGGCCTCGTGAACAGGGAAGCCAGCTCAGTCCAGAATGTTGTCACTGAGGGGACACAGATGGAGGGACAATGGCTGAGATTCACCTGAGAAATAGTAGGCCCTGGTAGAGCCCAAGAGGCAAGGGCAGAACAATGAGGTGTTGACACCATAGCCAGCGGACTGGCCTGTGAAGCGTCCCTGCGAAGGATATGCTGGGACGAAAGGTGGGACTGTCCACAGGGCACAGACTTCCCAGCCCTACACAAGGCCTCCGGGAGCAGCCACAGCAGGACCAACAAGGTTGCCCCTGATGCCGCAGCAGCCTCCCAGGGCTGCTGGGCTCCACAGAGCGCTCCGCCGCAGTCCTCAGGGCCAGCACATCAGGGGCAGGCCTGGCTGGGCCCAGAGGGCGCATGAGGAGTCACCAGGAGGGTGTAGAGTCTGCGAGTCCGGGGAGCTGGACAACAGAAGCAGGCCTGAGCCCCAGTCCCCAGCCCTGCAGGTGGCAGCCTGTAGGAAAGGGGCGCTGCCTGGAATGGGAAAGGGGAGCTGGCCACAGTGACACGCACCCTCTCCGAGGACCGAGAGAACATCTGCTCCTCCCCGCAGGGTTCTAGCTCTCTAGCCCAGGTGAAGCCCTCGGTCTCTCCTTCCCATCGTCCAGGGAAACTGAAATCAAAATACCCAGAACGCTGGGCTCTCCGCTCCGCCGGCGAGTGGCCCTCCTCGAGCTCTCGGGCAGTCCTGCGCCAAATCCCTCGAGAGCCGTCACCATTCCCGCCATTCCCACCTCCGCTTAGGGCAGCCAGGCAGACGGCCAGGACCGTCCGAGCGTGCGCACCCACTCGCGCCCGTCCCCGGCCTCTCCTGGGTCCCCCGAAGTCCAATTCCCGCCACCGCCGTCCACTGGACGCGCCCGCGCGCTTGGCCCGAGTTCCAGACTCGCCTTTCCTGGGCGCTCCCGCCGTGCCCTCCCTCGGCGGCACCGGTCCCCGCCCCGGCGTCTTCCCCCTCCGACCCCCCGAGAAGTCCTTTCTCATCCCTGAGTCCGATCTGCCTTCCCTCCGGCCGCGCCGCTGCGCCCCCAGCCCAGCCATGGTCGAGGCGAACCCGGGGGCTCATCCAGGCACTCTGGGCGGCCCACGGCGCCCTGGACGGACGGCGGCGCTCTCCGCCCGCGCCCGCGCCCTCCCCTCACCGCGCACCTTCCGGACTGGTCGGGGCGCTCGGGGGTCCGCACACCGCCCCCGGTCGGGCTGGGGTCGTGACTGCGCCCAAGTCGCCCCTGCGCAGGCCGTGCTAGTGGCCGCCACGGGGCAGGGTTCGGACCCGGACGCCGGCGAACTCGCTCTCGGGCGGCGGGGTTCCCTGAGGGGAGGACCCCGAGCCTCCCCTGCCCTCCCGGTCCGGAGCCTCGGACGGCTCCACGCCGCCTGGCCGCCCGTCCCGGACCCCCGCGACCCCGGACCGACCCCCGGCTGACCTGCAGCTCGCGCGCCGGCTCCCGCTGTCTCGGCGTCGGCTCGGGCTCGGGATCCGGCTCCGGCCGCGCCGCTCAGGGCGCCCCCTGCAGGCGGCTTCCGGCCCCGCCGGCCTCCGCCCCGCCCCGCCGCGCGGGGAAACCGAGGCCGCAGAGCCGGCGGGGATCGGAGGCGCCGTCCGTGGGGCCCCGCGACGTTCCGGGGAGGCGAGGCCACTACGGGCCAGTGCCCCGCAGTGAGGCAGCCCCGGGCTCGCGTCCGTCCAGGCCGCCGCCTCCAGCGCCACACACCCTCCCTTTCCCTGCGTCTTGGGCGGGAGTCCCTCGGTTGAAGCCCTCGGGCCCCACCCCTAACTCCTCTTCCATGAAGTCCCCGGGCCGCCCTCTGCTGTTTTTTGTTTTGTTTTTTTAATCACCGCTGGGCTGGATGGTCCCCCCTGTGTCAACCCTTCCCAAGGTCCAGCTATGCCGCGGAAGGTGTCCAGTGCCGTCTCCTCCTCCAGTCTTTTCATGGTCCCCCAATTTCTGAGAGATAAACTCCAGTCCCCTTACTACAAGTTTAAGGCCCTGCCTGGTCCGTGTTCTGCCCTACCCCTACCTCCACCCCTTCTCCTGAGCCTTGCCCAGGCCAGCTGGCATCTAAACTCAAAGGATGCCTCCTGGAAGGTGGTCCCAATTTTTTTTTTTTTTTTTTGAGACAGAGTCTCACTCTGTCGCCCTGCGTAGAGTACTGTAGCATCACAGCTCACAGCAACCTCAAGCTGTTGGGCTTAGGTGATTCTCTTGCCTCAGCCTCCCAAGTAGCTGGGACTACTGGCGCCGGCCACAGCACCTAGCTATTTTTTTGTTGCAGTTTGGCAGGGGCCGGGGTTCGAACACCCCGGGTATATGGGGCCAGTGCCCTACTCACTGAGCTATAGGCGCCGCCTGGTGGTTTCAACTTTCAATGTCCCTTCTGCCTCTCCCACCCCAGCAAGGGGCCCTGTGCCCTGTGTGACCCTGGTTCTCCCTCCCCCACTTCTAATAAGGAGGTAGAGAGTTTTGTCTGCACCATTGCCTAACTGGGAATCAAATTCTGGGGCTGGGAATTCCCTTTTGTTCCCAACCTTTTGGAGGCTTCTAATTGGTAACCAGCTCATATCCAACCCCAGCCCAGCTATGCAAAGGGATGGATGTAGACTAACCCCTATTTTATTCCTAGCAGGATAACCGGCATGGGATGGGTATGGTGGCTAAGAGCTTGCTGGAAACCTTGCATTTTAGAATCTCCTGGGACTGGTGGGATTAAGGCTAGAGACTCAGAGTGGATGGGCTTGCCCAGTTCCAGGCTGGACCCTAAGGCTGAGGTCAGGATGGGGCATGACCTCTCCCACAGCTGCCACCACCCTCCACAGGGAGGGGTGGGATGCACAAGCACCTGGCCAGCATGTTGGGAGGAGCCCAGGCCCTGTGACAGTGACCAGCACTTGCCTAAACCTGGCCTTGATTGTCTGGCAGCCTCCCTGGTTCATTCCTGGGGCCAAAGCCTGGGCTCCTGTTTCACTTAGTTAGCCTGGCTCCCATAGCAAAACTGGGGGCTGAGGCCCACATAAGACTCTGGAGATGCTGTTGACCCTGCCACCCTATCCCAGATGCCTTTCCAACCTCGGAGCTCTCAACCCCCCTGGCCCTGTAGCCTGTCCTGCTCCCAGGGAGGCCCTGGTGGAACCTCTGTTCAAGGGAGCTGCCTGCCTCTTTCTCCTATGGCCCCTGGTGTCCTCAGCGAGGGAGCTCCTCCCACCAGGTGGGGACATTGCCCATGCGGCCAGAGACTGGACTGCCCTAGTGCTGTGGCTTTCCTAAAGGCCTTCAAGGGGCCCAGTTCCTCACCTCTAAAATGAGACTGTCCTGTTTCTGCACTGCCATCTCCTGGAGCTAAGCTAGAGCCAGCTGTGAGGGACAGCTGAGGAGCCACCCTAGGTCCTCGGCACCCCACCCTCCCTCCTGGGACCAAGGCCTCCTGCCTATCCCTGTTGGACCCCTATTCCTCTGAGTCCTCACTCAATGGACATGCAGGGAGCACCTATCTTGAGTTGCCCTGAAGGGGCAATAGGGACTCGTAAGACAGAAAGCAGCACGCAGACAATTCTGGGGTCCCCTTTACCCTCTATCTCCATGACCCTATGTGTGTGCCCCGTTGATTCTTCCCTCTGCCGCTCTCCCAACACATGGTCTGCCGTGTGCACACCAGGCTTGATCCAGAGCTGGTCCTGGGGGCCCCACCACCAAAGCCCTCTTGGTTCACTGGGCAGTTCCCCCATCACTCAGCACCCAGACAAGGTCCCTACTCCTCCCTGACAGAAGTCCCCTGCCAGCCCATCAGAGCAGAGGGAGTGCCACCTGTCAGGTGCCCTGACCCAGATCTCCAGTGAGGCCACTGTCCCGAGACTGAGCACAGGCCAGGGCCCTCCAGCCCAGTGACCAGGGGAATGGCATGTGGACAGCTCTTGACCAGCTGCCTACTCCAGGAGTAGCCCCATGTCCTCAGCCCTTGGCCCTGCTGATCCCAGCCAGTCCCATGCCTTCCCCAACCATGACAGATCTCAGGTGCCCGGCCTGGGGCTGAAGGCAGTGCCTATTCAGGAGCCTGAGGATGCATGAGCGTGAGGGGCACAGGCCTGTTCTGACAGAGGCCACTGCCTCTTGGGAGGCACAGGGGGTCCCTGACCAGCCTCAGTTTCTAATGCTAAGCCTTGGTTTCCCTGCCCCGCACCAGGCAGACCCTGGAAGTTTTGAGCACCCGCCCTTCCATCCAGGCCCAGACTCCTCAGGCCAGGCCGCGGCCAGCTGGGCCCTGAATTCCTTTCTCAGGCTGCCCACCCCCGCTGGCCCTTTGTTCCTGCCCAGGATGCACCTGGGCGGCCTCTGGCCCTCATTGTTTGCTCTGGGGCCAGTTGAGCCACATCAGGGACACACCAGCTAGGTCCCAGCAGCTGACTGCTAGGAAGGGTCCTTGGGAAACAGCCAGGCCACACCTAGGTGCTCCCCAAGTTCTCCAGTGGGGATAGGGGGACCTCACAGGTTCTAGTTCATCCTCACACTAAGGAGACCCTGCAGCATCAGGCTGGAGGAGATGGTCCCTGAGTCACCTGTAGCCACTGCTGCTACAGTGGCAGCTCCTAGCCCCCAACTGAGCCCTGGAAAGCTGCTTGTCCCACATCTGCTGCTGGGTGTTGAGACAAACAGCAACCTGCTAGGAACCCTGCCTCAGGGATGACCTGGGCTGTCAAGGCAGATGGGACTTCTGCTATATGGTGGGCAGTGACAGCCCTTTATGGCCCCTCCCACCAGGACTTGTCACCCAGCACAGCCTCCTCCCCACTCTCCCTGCACCCCAGCCCTGTGACCTGCCAGGCCTCCCTACTCCTGGGTCAGAGACAGCTCCTAGCAAGAAGGTCCAGGAGGCCCCCACTTTGCAGAGGTGGGAATAGCCGCAGCACATCCCAAGTGTTGGTGGCCAACCTGGGGGAGAACCTGGGTGTCCCAAATCCCTCTCTGTGCTCATCTGGGCAGAAGCCTCAGGTACACTGCCACCTGTGATGGTCAGTCTGTCCCTTCCATGCACATGTGCCTCTCATTGGCTGGGCGCAGTGGTTCACCCCAGTAATCTCAGCAATCTGGAAGGTCAAAGTGGGTGGATCATCTGAGCTCAGGCTGCCCCTGGGTAGTATATTATTGATTTTTTTGATTCTCCATAATTTTATGGAGAATAATTTTATACACCCTGAAAATTACTCCTAAGAAAATACAACATTTCTAATGACAAACAAACTCCTCTGGGCAACTTCCCTCAGGAAGGCATGTATCTTGGCTATGCTAGGGGCTGACACTGTCTCTGGGTCACAGAACCTGTCACAGGCTCACCTGGGTCACCCCCTGGGGTCAGGCTCTTCCCACACGAGGATTCCTTGCCCCTGCTGTGCCCAGGAGCGGCCAGAGGCCCAGTTCAGGGTGGTACCCTCTATGCCATGGCCAGGGTCCGGGGGCAGCGTAGACAGGAAGGAGGAGCAAGTTGGAAAAGCCCAGGCATCTCATGTTTCAACCATTTTAATACATTCAGTAATGTTTACTAGAACGAAATTACAAAAGTATCATCAGTCAGCAGAAGCCTGCGATTGAGAGAAACAGAAACTAACTGGCCCTTTTGCAGTAAAGCTTGTGCTTGAAGGGAGAGGAGGTAACATGGCTTCCTGGAGGCTTCACATCAGGTGCCGTGGGAACAAGAGCACCTCCAAATAGCACTTTTAAACACATTCAACCATCTATAATCATCTCTAACGTTGACTATTAGAAGGATCCTATTAGGAAAGACAAAAAGCGACGTCTCCGGAATCCTCTGTGGGTCTGAACGTAGTTCTCCATGGGGAAAGCTGCTGAAGGAGGTCCCAGACTGCACAGCCCTCGGTTACTGTCACTGACCCTGGGTCCTGATGCCATGATGTCACTGACCCATGGGATCCCCAAAAAGGAAATGCCATCCGCACAGATACAAGCCCACCAGCAGTGGCCTTCATCGAGAAGATTCCAACGAGCTCCCACTCCACTGCACGAGCCATGAGGGCTGGGCTTACAAGGCCAGCAAGAGACAAAGTTGTGACCTGCAGACCCAGGGCAGTCGTCTCATTCATAAGACAAACAACCCCCCCTCCCAGACATAATAAATAAAAAACATGACCAGATACCCTGGGTCCAGACAGATGGACAGGCCTCCTGGAAGGCAATGAGAGCAAGAATTTAGGAAACCTGAGTGGGGAGACATGTGGAAAGGAGTCTCATGCAGTCAGGCACTCATGACGACAGCACAGCTGGCATCAACGCAGTGGTGAGGACAACTGCAGAACTCGGTCAGGGGCCGGACATCGTGAAAGCTGGTGTACGGGGTCTGCAGGCGCTCTACAGCATGACTGTGCTTGCACAATCCTCTCCTGCGTTAGCTGAAAACAGGCATTTCACCGGAGTGCCTCCAGCCAGGAACGGCAACCTCAGCTGCCAGGTGACCACGAGGGAAGGGCTGTGGCAGCTACCTGGGGCCAATGTGTGTGCCAGCAGCCACACCTGTAGCCCAGCCTGCTTCTGTAATAACCACATTCTCTTCTTAGCCATGTAGACGTATCACTTCTTAGTGGAGTACATCATGCTTAACACAGACCCCTCAGCTATGCAGGTGCTGAGTGGGCCTCCTGGGAGCCCTGCTTCTATCCAGCCCACAGGGCAGTGAACCCTCTTCTGCTGATGGCAGTATTCCACATAGTGCTTTACAGCTGGGTTCCGGAAATTACAGGTGTTGACAGCATTCAAACCAACACAGACTCCCTACTTAAAGGGCTGAAAGTCCCAGCCTGGGGGTCACCTCAGCAGACCACCTTTATGTAAGGCTTTGGTTCAAACAGCGCAGACCCAGAACCTGGGGAGGGCAGTGCCCCTGATGACATCCCGCCCTGGCCATGCAGGGCAGCCAGCTCCCCCTGTGAGGAGCATTAAGGCACTTTCTTAAATTCTTGCCTAGGAGGATCATGTCTCAGCAACTTGGAAGTGACACTAACCTATATCTAGAGTTGTTTACCTTTTTCTCCTGCTACTTCCTACTTCCTACCATGCTCACATCCAGATTTTGTATTTCTATGCCTATTAAAACAATTTACTTTGGTACTAACAGAACAGCAGCTATTTTTCCCAAACTGTGTATAACAAAACAAAAATTTTAACTAGGACAATTCCTTATGACCAATTCTGTTGTCCAGAAACCTAAAGCTAGAGCTGGGGCTGCAAACTCCTTCTAGGCTGGAGGACAGGCCACAAAGCCCCAGAGAGGCCCCTGGAACCACTTCCTGCCAAAAGCAGCCCAGCACTGTGGACTCAGCATCAGTGGGCCTGAGCCCAGGACGCCTGCACCACAAGGTCTTGATACTCTTAGTGCAAGTTGACAAGACCTCAATGGCATTGGCCAGGACAGTCCTGTCACATGGGAGGGGCAGCTGATCCACTTCTGTGGTGCCGTGCTCCTTGAAATCAGGGCCCAGTCTGAGTGCTCAGAAGCAGAGACCTCTGCTAGGATTACCTTTCTTCCTTGGGCCCCCAGTGATGGGACCTATAAGGCCAGCAGTCAAATAGTGCTGTTGCTAGAGCTTTCAGCAAGCCTGTGTGAGCTTCCCACATAACTGAGCCTCCTCTCCCAAGTTCAGCTGTGCATGAGCCCTTTATCTGCACTCCAGAGCAGATATGTTCAATGTTCTCTTGAGAAAGAAAACTCCAGCAGCCAGAGGCCTGTGTGTCATGCTGAGCCCACGCAGCCTGAGTGGAAGGTCTCGCAGGAGGAGCCCTGGCCCGAACCTCAGGTCACATGGATGAGTTCTCCCCAATGCAGAGGCCCCGGGCTGGAGGCTCACATGCTGCGGGGCAGCCCAGAGTCGCTGAAAGCTTTACGGGGGTGCGTAGCTAATGGCATTGGTGTTGCTCGGTAACTGCAGAGGGTCCCCCACAATCAGGACAGCTCCTCCCACTATGCTCAGGTTTCAAAGTACTTGTAGATGGCCGTCACATACAGCATCACATTCTGCCAATCTGGCCGTTCAGTCCGCACCATCTCATTAATGTCCTGACACAGAAGGAAGAGGCTCAGTTAGAATGGCAGGTCACCTCTTGGCTGGCTCATGGCTGCAGTGATATGGGCTCTGGGTGATGGATGAGCCTTGAAGGATTTCTCATCTAAACATGGTTACATATTTCAAAGGCCAGTGCAAGGATGGCTCCTTTGCCTCCACCAAGGGCCCCTGGAGGTGCCCCCTCCCTGGGTGTCAGCATGGTCCCCAAGCCACCTACTCCTGCCTCAGAGGCAAATGCAGGGACACCTCCCTGCTCTCTGCACAGCTCTTTAGGGCTGGAAAAGTTTCAGCTAGTCTGGGGGAACCTCCCTCTCAGCACCAGGCTCCCACCTGGGAGACCTCCCCTGGTCTATGTTGGGGCTCCTAGAACCAGAACGCTGATGACCTTCACCATGAGCAGCAGTCTGAAACCATGAAAGATGCTGCTCTGTTACTGTGCATTAGTATAGCAGGGAAATGAGGAAACCGTAGGCCACCCTCACCCCACACCCTGCCCTGGTGTCTCAGAGGCCTTAAAAAGAGTGACCAAGGCTTTAAAAAGAGCCATACAGCTGCTGAGTGCACCCTGAGGGTGCTGAGCTGGGGATCCTTCTGTGAGCAAGGAACACAGTTATCCGCTGAGCACTCAGGTGAGACACAGCACAGAGAATCTGGACCATAAACAAACAGTTTTTAGGGTGAGGAACTGCTTGCTTTATTTTTTTTAGAGACAGAGTCTCACTTTATCACCCTTGGCAGAGTACCATGGCATCACAGCTCACAGTAACTTCCAGCTCTTGGGCTTAGGCAATTCTCTTGCCTCAGCCTCCTGAGTAGCTGGGACTACAGGTGCCCACCAGAAGGCCTGGCTATTTTTTTGTTGCAGTTTGGCTGGGGCCAGGTTTGAACTCACCACCCTTGGTATATGGGGCCGGCGCTCTACTCACTGAGCCACAGGCACCACCCAGAACTGCTTGCTTCATATATATAAGAACTCTAGACGTGTGATGTAAAATATCAAGGGGAAAATTTTTAACTTGTTTTTCCCTAAAGTGAACAGTTGAAAAGAGGCTGCCCTAGAAAAGCAAACTCTGAATTTAGTAGATATGCTTGTGGCTTGACCCTTCTTGTGGTGAGAATACGAGAGTAAGTCCTTCTGTACAGAGCATCCAGGTACCCTGGGTTAGGGTGGTGGATACCCAGGGTTGGGGAGGTGACTCTGGAGGGCTGCAGAGGATGCTGCAGTTCTCAGCTTACTTAATAAAAGCCTTTCTAAGTGTGCCGCGCAGCTGTGGATCTGGATGCAGTACTTCCTTCCACAAAGTCAGACTGTGAACACAGAAGCCTATCTGTGGCTTCAGGCCCACTGCGGCCTGAGAAGAGCCTGGGCCCAGAAGACACAGGGCTCCTCCACAGCCCTGGTGAGGAAGGTGGGAAACTCTTCAGCCTCTCAAATCACCCAGCCCTCTCCCTCTGGGTTGACTAAAGGCAGACACCCTGCTGGAAGGTGCCCCTGATGGTGACATTCATAGCGGTGACACCTGTCTTCTGCCCTATATGGAAGAGACCAAGGCGCAGTCCCATGGCGGGTCTGGCGCGGACTGTGCTCACAAGGGAGGGAGAAGGGGTGAAATGCTGTGTCTGCACCCTAGATGCACAGGGCCCTCCCTGGCCCAGCCCATCAGTGGCCTCCTATTACCAAGAGCCAGGGCACCCAGTATCCACGAGGTATGAGCTTAAGAGACAAAGGTCTTCCTGACCAGAAGGGCCCTGCCAATGATTCAGGGGATGGGCACTCACCAGTGTGGATTTGATGCCAACACTTTCAGCCGCCTGGAAAGCCAGAGTGAAGTTCCTTCTCTGTAAAAGAAAACGTGTCTCCAGTATATATGAACAATACAGGAGAAAGGTCACACAGCCCCCACAGGCTGCCTGGGGAGGATGACACCCACCTCCACCTGGTGCCCTCAGAAGTCCTGTCCACTCTCCTAACACTTATGCCCTCTCACTACAGAAAAGCCTCACTTGTGATACATCCGTCCTGGGCCTGCTAAACCCATGCCCTAACCTAGCAAACACCACCAATGGGCTCCTGCAGTGAGTCTCCAGGACTGTCTGCAGGGCAAAGGCCTGGGGCAGGGGCTTTGGGGCTGTCTCCTGACCCCACACCCAAAGAGCTCTCTGGATGGGATGCCTCAAACGGAGGTGCACAGGCTGGGATTTATCCCCAGCTCTCAGATCCACGGTACAGAGGGGCCACGGAGTGCGGCCTACCACCCCTCCCCTGAACAACCCTCCTTAGCCCTTCCCAGTGAAGCCCTCAATCCTAAATGTCACACTGGCAGGACTGGCTACTCCCACAGGAACGATGTCACGTGGGAAACTCTGCACAGGTCAAATGTCCCACACAAGGTGGGTCAGAACTGCAGCCTCAGCACCGAGGCCTGGATCCCTAGACCTGAGGTGGGTGCTGCGGCATGACCTGCGAGGGCAGGGGCCGACCCTGGCTCTCCTCCCACCTAAGATGCAGCTGGGGCACGGTGGCTGTGCTGCAGCGTGACCTGCAACCCAGAGTGAGAAGCAGCTGGGGCGAGGCAGCTGTGCTGTGGTGTGACCTGTGAGGGCAGGCGCTGACCCTGGCTCTCCTCCTGCCTCTTCCTCGGTGAGGCAGACGCCAAGAGCCCACCCTCCCGGAGCCCACCTTACCTTATCTTGGTTGTTCAGTTCTTGATACGGAATGTGGGCTGGCAGGTAGGTATGCAGGAGGGCGCAAAAGGCCAGCCCATCATTCCAGCTGCTGCTAAAGTTTGTGATGTCAATATTCTGAAGGAAAAGAAGAAAAACACATAAGCAACATATACTGTGATGTTCTTGGGAGATGCCAACAGGGATGGAGAAGCCTCCAAACCCCAGACCAAATCCTCTGGAGAAACCACAAGATGGTGGGGGTCAATCTGGTGATTGTGACTCCCCCATCAATACCACCCAGCAGCTGCAGACTGCTGTCCCTCAGGGTCACACCTGGGCCTAGTGTGAGGCACTGGTGACATGATTTATGATGGTTTCATACTCAGAGAGGCCTGCAGGCTGCAGAGGCTGGTCTCTACCCCAATTTGCTAGGTGACAGTGCGCCAGGAAGACGTGGGTGACAACCAATGACCTTTAAAGACCCATTTATTAAAACGAAACTCATTCTCCAATGCTTGTTAAAGCACTTAAAAGATCCCCTAAGTCAGTGTGGCTCTCAAAGTGTATCTGCACATGTCTGCTCTCTTCACTGTGCTGACCCCTTCCTGGTCTGATGAAAAGCGGACGCGAGCACACTGCAGCCACCTGAGCCCCCTCGAGGCCTTAGCACCTAACACAGGTGATCATTGTAGTTTTCACATTCACGACTAAAAAATAATTTAAATGACCAGCCTGAGGAAGAATGATACCTGTCTCTACTAAAAATAAAAAAAATTAGGTAGGCATAGTGGCAGGCACCTTTAATTCCAGCTACTTGGGAGGCTGAAGCAGGAGGATTGCTTGAGCCCAGGAGTTTGAGGTTGCTGTGAGCTATGACGACACCACTGCACTCTAGCCCAGTGACAATGTAAGACCTTATCTCAAAAAAGAAAATAAAAGGGCGGCACCTGTGGCTCAGTGAGTAGGGCACCAGCCCCATATACTGAGGGTGGCAGGTTCAAATCCGGCCCCAGCCAAACTGCAACAAAAAAAAAGCCAGGCATTGTGGTCTGTAGTCCCAGCTACTCAGGAGGCTGAGGCAAGAGAATCGCCTAAGCCCAGGAGTTGGAGGTTGCTGTGAGCTGTGATGCCATGGCACTCTACCAAGGGCAATAAAGTGAGATTCTGTCTCAAAAAAAAAAAAAAAGAAAAAAGAAAAAATATAAGTATCTCTTTAAAAAGGGTCTTTGATGAGCCAGGTAGAACTAACTGATTTGATTACGTGCCTCAGTGCCCACATCTCATTAGTGCCCACTGTGGGGAAGTGGGGAGTGTGCACGAGGCTCCTCAGTCCCTCAGGCCATAGTGGGGCACTGGGGAGGAGGAGAAGGGCTGTTCTATGTTAAGAGGGTCTGACCTCAACTTGACCTCCCCAATTAGGGACTCTAAGCAAAGAACTAAAATACATCAAAAACTGCTACAATCTGCTGCAGCTTAAGATGGCTCACACCTGTAGTCTCAGCTACTCAGGAAGCTGAGGCAAGAGAATCTCTTGAGCCCAGGGGTTCGATGCTACAGTGAGCTCTCATGCTGCCACTGCACTACATCCTGGGAAACAGAGTGAGAACTCATTTCTTAAAAACAAAACATCTCTGCAATTTGAAGACACCGCATTTGGGAGGCACCTGTGGCTCAAAAGGGTGGGGCACCAGTGGGAGGTGGCCGGTTCAAACCCAGCCCAGGCCAAAAACTGCCAAAAAAAAAAAAGACACCATATTTGACAGCTGGCATCCTGCATCAGGAGCCAGTTAAGGCTGGGCTGTATGCTTCCCCCGCCACCTCTCAGGGGCACCTAGCTCCAATTCTAAATTAAAGGCGTTTGCAGTTACAAAAGGAATCTATCATTCAGAATATTTTATAGAATACTGCAACCAGATGGCACTTAGCCTTTGCCCTTATTTGAAAGAATCCTTTTGTAAGATGAACATCTACACATTAAAGTTCTGCTGTATGTGGACGCCACCCACTGAAGAACACTCCCCATACCTCTTGCTTCACATCTCCCTGTTTATTTCATGCCTCCTTTACACTGAGAGGAAGATTTCCAGGTGACTGAGAAGTCCACATTTTACTTTTTAAGGCAAATCACTAAGCTCCTGGGCAACGTTTCTCACTCCTCCTAGGAATAAGTGATTTACAAAGCACTTTACCAAGTGGGAAGCCTGCAGCTCAGAGACAAGGTGCAGGGGGGTGATGGGGAATGAGGCTCCGAGGTATGAGGATAGGTCTTTGCAACCAGTAAGAACCACACCAAACTGGGTGCCTCATCTTCTGAGGGGGCCATCTTGTTCTCCCCTCCCAGCTCAGGTGGGCCTCCTCACAGAGCAGTGCCATGGGGGGTGGTGGTGGGGTGGTGGTCATGGTGCAAGGCCAAGCTCTCATCAGCTGCATCCTTGAGACCCTCTTTCTTTCTGGCCCCTGACTGCATATACCCTGAGCTGCCCTCAGAGCTCCCACCCGGAGTGGGAGCCTTCTGAAGGACAGCAGCTCTGAGAGTGGCCACTCTCCTAAGTCACATCTCCTCATTAACCTTAATCATCTGCTGCCTCAAGTTTCCCAGACCTGATGGAGTCGGTATAAACTACAGGAAGTGGCTGGAAGAGGCACAAACGGATGAAACCCGTCAAGAGGTCCGGGGGAGGGTGGTGGCCAGCTCATAGAGGCTGACGCATTGCCAGGCTCTGAGGACACCAAGCTTCCCAAATACCTGGGCCCGGTCGGAACTTCTGTCCCCCAACCCCCCAGTCACCTGCCCCAGAGCTGCCATGCTCAGACCTCAGACTCCCAAGCTGGGAAGGCAGGCCAGGAGGAAGGCCTACTATGTTCCCAAGAGGCCCTTCCTGAGGTGTTAACAGTCTGCTAACTGTTAACAGTCAGGACCCTCTGACGGGCACTAAGGACCTTGTGACAGTGCCTGGCATCAGACAGAACAGTAGTTAGTGCCGACTGGGGACGCCCCTTCCATTTCCTCTCAGTCTGAGGACATGGCTGGGGTAATGACCTAATGAGGACCAGGGAGAGAGAAGTGCTCGCAGGTGGCAGGGAAGCTGGGACAGAAGCCCCGCCTGGGCGTCGTGTGAGCAGTCTCTCACCTCAGTCCTCACAGTTGCCTCATAGCAGCTGGAAGAAGCTGAGGTTCAGGGAGCCCAAGACAGCACCCAGGCCATGCAGCAGGCAGTGGGCTGTTCTGAGTCAGCCCACTGTCAGAGCAGCAGCAGCCTGCCACCCTCGGGTGTTCAGGGAGACTCTTGAGGTTCTGTGCAAAGCACTGTATCCGGTGTGATCTAATTCGAGCTAGGATGAGGAGGGCAGTCGAGAAGGAAGCTGTAAGGCTAGGCCTGCTACGCTACGTCACATCCAGGGCCTGGTGCGAAAGGAAAACGCAGGCCCTTTGTTCAAACAGCAGAAGAAAAAGTCCATTAAAGCTACTTTAAAAAATGGACCAATCTAGGGACTAAGTGCCTGATGAAACTGCCAAGGACGCTGGGCATCCCTGTACAGATAGCAGGTCAGGAAGCTTCTGTGAGAGGTCAGTGGCAGCATCTTACCCCCAGAGGTCATGTTCACTTCTGGAGGAAAACAAACCTCCACTTCCTGCCATGGCTACCCCTTCTGTTCCCTGAAATGCAGGCAGCTCCAGCAGCTGCGGACGTGCCTGGTGTCAGGCACAGCCCTGAGGCACAGGCCTGGTGTCAAGGCACAGACCTGAGGCGCAGGCCTGGTGTCAGGTGCAGGCCCTACAACAAGGCACAGGCCTGGTGTCTGGAGCAGTCCCCCGCCACCGAGGCACAGGCTCCTGTGCTCCAGTGGCCTGGATGCAGGACCTTGGCTTCCTCGGAACAAGCTCGACACTCCACTGGGGAGAAGTTGCTGCCCCTGTACCCCCAGCCCAGCCTGGAACCTCCAGTAGGGTGAGACTCAATTTACAAACATGATGCAGCCGCATGAATCAAGAGGAAAACAAGAGGTCTTAAGACTAGGGGAAGTTAATGTCTAAGTACCTTACAACCCAAATTTCAAATCAAAACAACTGAAGCCCAAACCAAGGCTGGCAGAGGTCACCCCTCCTGTAGTGGGCAGAAGGGGAGCCAGGCCAGGTGAGCCCACCCCCAGGATATAGTAAGTGGGTGCCTGTAAGTAGAGAACCCAAATGAAATCTGAGTGCGCACTCACTCCTCTGCCTCCTACCCTCCATCGAAAGAGACCCTGTGGGGGAAACAAGGCAGGCACTGGCCATGTATGCAAACTGCCAGCTGCTGCCAAGCCAAACTCAGACCACAGTGCGCTCCTAACTGCAGGAGAGAGTAGGGATGGGCAGGAGATGCTGAGGACCTCACTGCACTTTGAAGGTGGCCACCAGACCTGCCTTGTGCCATCTGCCTGTCACACCACTGCTCCCTGCCTGGACTCCACTGGAGCAAGCTGGTGTCCTGTCCCCACTGGCATGAGGTCTGCAGCAGAACTTTTACTGCTTTCTGCATAAGGTGAATAGGTACAAGGTAAGTCCATCTGCCTGTGTGCTGCCAGCCCCTGCAACGTGTGATCGCTGTACCCGCCAGCAGGGCCAGAGGAAGTGTCGGCCCTGGAGTTCCTTGGCAATTGAGGGAAAAGCTCATTTTTTATGCCTCAGATAAAAACAACTCAATACCACCAGAAGGAAGCTTGTAGGCAGGAGTGGTGCCAAGCCTGACGCTTCCTCAGCACCTGACCCTGGCTCAGTCCTGAGTTTCTGTGAAGTCAACACTCAAGCCTTGGGCCACACAATAGGAGTCATTAACCCTCTTTGAAACTGTGGAGGACTTCTAGGGTTTTGTTTACTTGTGGTAGAGAAGATTGGTACCAGATGGCACCAGTCCAACTCAGGACAACAAGCAACAGAATCACCAAGAACGTGCCCAGGTGGCTCCTTCCCCTGCTGGAGCCCTGCTCCTGGGCTTGCGGCCCCAACTCCATGGACCCTCATGGTATTTGTGTGACTCATAAACCTCCACCTGGCCTTCATGTATAAATATGGAGCAATACCACATGACTCGAGGTTCGTGATACTGTCCTTCTCCTCTCTGTCTCCCCAGGGTTTGGATGAGGAATTCGGATAACAAATGACCTCAAAATCCCAACCACTAAAGTGTTCACTTGAAACACACTGGTAGGAGATGTGTTCTACATTTATTGTTTCCAAGTGGTTCACACACCCCAAGACACAGCCTGTGGTGTGGAGTGGCCTTCTGTCCTAAGTGTCTCCTGCAGGCATACAAAAGCCTTATAAGGGATCGGCATAAAACAGAGCTCAGGAGCTCGAGACCAGCTGGAGCTAGAGCGAGACCCTGTCTCTAAAACTAGCTGGGTGCTGTGGCAGGCACCTGTAGTCCCAGATACTCAGGGGGCTGAGGCAAGAGAATTGCCTAAGCCCAAGTGTTAGAGGTTGCTGTGAGCTATGACACCACGGCACTCTATGGAGGGCAACAAAGTGAGACTCTGTCTCAAAAAAAACAGAGGCATGAAGAACCATGATGCTAAAGGGGATCGCCACCTCGGGGAGGAGACAGACCAACACGCTCAGGTCTGTGGCCCCAGCATGGACTCTACACGTGGACATGGCTTCTGTGCCCCAGCTGTGGGAACCCTGGGCAGGCACGCACAGCCACACATCTGGGGACAGTTGGGAGGAAAGGGCAGCTGAGCCAGCTGGACAGAGGACCTGGAACAGATTGCTCTTTCTGCAGCTTCATTTGCCCATTCAGTGAATCCAGACCTAGGGCCACTCACGAGAGCCTGGGCCCAGAATCAGGTTTCTCATGGATGGGCCGACAGGTGAACCTGACACAGTCCAGGCCTTGAGGAGGCTTCAAGAAAGTGTGGCTGGATTAGAGTCGGAAGGCAGCAAGGCGCAGGGAAGGGAGGGGACCCGTCAGAGGCCCTGGGCTGGAGCAGCAGGTGGGAATGGGATGGTTATAGAGATTCTTGGGCACTAAAGCAGACTGGACTTGGTGACTGGGGATGAGGAAGGCTAGTGTGTGTAGTGCCAAGGATGGCCCTTGGCCTCTATGCAATGCCACATGCTGGTGGTGACCTCCACGGAGACAGAGAGTGCTGGAGGATGCTGGGTGCTGAGCACATGGAGAGTGGGTTTTTTGACATGTCAAGTTCAAGGTACCCTGGATGCCTAGTGGTGCTGACATGTGGATCAGGAGCTCAGCAGAGTGGTACATGGAGACAGAAGACCTGGTGTCACCAGCATCCTTGGTGGAACAACCTTGGGACAGCCACAATGGGCAGTGAGGAGGGAGGCCTCAAACCAAGCCCTTCACAACTCCCACAAATAATGGCCACACCAAGAAGAGCCTGTAACAGGACACCGGGGAAGGCCAGAGAGGGAGGAGAGAAACCAGAAGCCAAAGGAAGAATGTGTATTTAAAATGGAAGAGAGTTGGCTGGGAGTGGTGGGTTACCTATAATCTAAGCACTTTGGGAGGCCAAGGTGGAAGGACTAGTTAAGGTCAAGAGTTCAAGACTAGCGTGGACAACACAGTGAAACTTTGTCTTTAGGAAAATGAAAAAAATTTGCCAGGTAGGTGGTACCCTGAGCAGTCCCAGCTACCTAGGAGGCTGAGGCAGGAGGATGGCTTGAGCCCAGGAGATTGAGGACACTGCACTCTAGCCTGGGTGACAGAGCAAGACTATCTCACAAAAAAGAAAAATAAAGATGCAGAAAACAGGCTCGGCGCCTGTAGCACAGTGGTTACGGTGCCAGCCACATACACCAAGGCTGGCAGGTTCAAACCCAGCCCAGGCCAGCTAAATAGCAATGACAACTGCAACAAGAAACAGCCAGGCGTTGTGCCAGGCGCCTATAGTCCCAGCTACTGGGGAGGCTGAGGCAGGAGAATTGCTTGACCCCAGAAGTAGGCTATTGTGAGCTGTGACGCCACAGCATTCTGCTGAGGGCAACATAGTGAGACTGTCTCAAAAAAAAAAAAAAAAAAAAGGATACAGAAAACATACTAGTAATTAAAATGCAAATTCCTTATTAATGAATTCTGATTTTGTACTTGGTATTCAGGTCAGTTTAGGGTTTTTCCACTCTACAGGAAGATTCTATATTTGGATTAGGGTAGACAAAACATGAGTGATGACATGTGTCGGAACAGAAGTTCAAACGGCCTATGCACGGACCCGGCTGAGGAGCTCTACCCCACTTCCTCCTGAAGGGGCACGTCCTTCTGTCCAGGAAATGTCAACTAAGCGATATGTTGGGGACAGGCAGGGCCTGCCTCACAGTGCTGCCTGACATCCTCCCACTCTCACAAAGACCCCAGCTCAGACTTCACATTTGTGCCCCTGCGAGGGACTGGCTGGGTGGCCTTCCACCTTCACAGACAGCTGTGACACACCTGTCTGCAGCCCCAGACCGGCTGTCTCAGTGGGCCTGTGTATGCACTGACAGTTGAGGAGAGGGATATGAAAGGTGACAGATTACTCAAATCACAAGGAAGATAAAAAATATGTCATACACTATCTTACAATGTTTTGTTTGAAGTTTAATTAAAGGCCATAAAATATACCTCCAAGTACCACATGCTTTTAATAGCTAATTAAGTTTTGATCTATTTAAGGAAAAGCCACTTTTATGGACACACGGCAAGATGCCAAGGGCTATGATTCACCTCCCAGCTGACATGCGCAGGACTGCTCCTACGCCTGCCCGCTCCACATGTGGCAGAGGCAGTCCTCACCAGCCCCATGTGGACACCACACCATTAAGCCACGACCGAGTGCACTGGGAATGAAGGTTTCATTGTGACGAGGGCACAGCATAGGCTGTGGGAGGTAGGACTAAAGTGCTACCATGTGCCTGTCCCTCACACTGTGGGGTGGGGTTTGGAGGGTGTTGGGGATGTGAGTGAGGTGAGTGGGGGTGCTCTCTAGTCTGTAGCATAGTGGGGAGACACAGTCTTAAAACACAGGAAAAAAATAGTCCAGAAGGTGTTCACCCCTCTGTCTAGCTGACTAGAAAACAGAGCAGGCCCTGGGAGTGACGAGGGGACCCGCTGGGCGTGCTCTGGGTGCTGCTCTGGGCTCTGCAGGGCTCTGTCCCCTCCAAAGTTGAGGCTAGCTCTGTTCTAGGCTGGGGGAGGGAAGTGGCCATATCTTCAGGGAGTCACAGGGCTGCCCCAGGTGTTGGTGCTTGGAAAGTGGAAAGGGGGGAATAGGTCAAATGCCCACACCTGTGCTCACCGCGCCTATACACGGGCTCCTTACTGTGCATGTGGATTTGAAAGAAAGAGGGAGGAGAAAAGCTAGAGCAGGAATCTAAGGGGGAGCCACAAGCCTATGGGGACAAGGCCCTGCACCTTGACCTTGTTTTGGGAGGGGGTTCCAAGAAGGACCTTCAATCCTCACTGTGCAAAGTGTTTTCTGAGTTTTCAAAGCTCAGCCCCTCCCCACGAAAGGCCAATCCAGCAGGCATGGAGGGATCCGGGGCATCACTTTCTCTAAAGATCCCCAGGGTACCTGAATCTGCAGCCAGGAGAGAGGCCCCCCAACCTAGAACTGACAGGGAGAGCCATGGCATGGAACATCTACAGTGTTCATTTAACATTGAGTTAGCGATGGAGCTTACTAAAGCACGTCCACCAGGGACACCACACACAATCCTGAGTGCTAGGAAACCAAGGAAGAGGATCAAATAGGCAACTGAACAGCTGACAAAGGCATTTCTCTGTAAAGGAGAATTCTGAAGAATGAAAGAGTGACTGGTAACAGGATCAGCAGCCAGTGACATCCCAGAAACAGCCAGTCCCACTACACTGAGGGACACAATTCCACACCAGAGGTATTTCTACACAATGTAGGCTGGACTCAGATCTCCCCTCTACCTCACCTACCAGGGACAACCCCATGAGATGTAATCATTTGAATCTAAAAGTGACAAACATCCTCCAGCTGTGATGCCCCTGCCACACACAGCAGGACTCCTGTGAGCAGCAGGCAAGTGAAGCTTCATCTGTGTTTACAGACGCTCCCCATCACGCACATCACTGCCTGGGCTCCGCTGCCTGTCAGATAGGCAGCAGCACTGTTGGTAGAGTCTCCCCACAGTGCAAGCCCTACTGTAAACCATGGGGGTGAGGGAGCTAGGCTGCGGCTCATTGTGAGAATCCAATGCCTGATCTTAGCTAGAGTGGAGGCAGCGATGCTGGCACCGGGAGCAGCTACAGGTACAGATTATCAGTGGCAGAGAGGTCTGACTGCAGAGAGACCAAAATACATCCATTCCTTGTCCCCAGCCCACGGAAATACTATCTTGCACAAAACTTGTCCCTGGTGCCACAAAGGTTGGGTACCACTGCTCCACAGGACACACAATCCTGTTCCTTCAAAAAGAAACTGAAAGGAAAAAGGAGAAAAGAGATTTTTCTCTCAGTGAAAGAGACCTGACAGAGACATACTACCCAATACTCTGGGGAACATCATGTGGCCCTTGATTGAAGCAAACCAACGGTAACTACAACACAGCTGGTTAAGTGTGGACTCTAGGTGTTTTTTCACATAACATGGTTGGGGTTTGCTTCAGAATCTTCAGGTGCGGGTGGGGAGAGTGGGAGGACCCCATACTTGTAGCTGGGGGTATGTACAGGAGGGTCATTTTACTACATATGTCTATTTAAAAATTGGATTCAAAACAAACATGATCTCAACAACAGAAAGGCAAACAACCCTAATGTCCAAGTGTAAAAACAGACACTTCCCTGAAAACTATACACTGATATGACCAAGGCGCTCACGAAAAGACACTCAAGGCTATTAGTAGTCAGGCAAATGCAAATCAAAACCACAACGTGGTTAACACTAACCCGTTAGGATAGGCATTACTTTTTAAAAAGCAAAGAAAAATACCAGGTTTTGGTGTTGGGAAGGATGTCAGCATTGGAGCCTCATACACTTGTGATGAGGCTGTGGGACCATGCCGCTACTGGGGAAGAGCCCAGAGGCCTCAGCAGTTCAACAGGGCTGCAGGCGACCCAGCACTCTCCCCCTAGATCTGTGCCTCGAGCAACTGAGAGCTGTGCTGAAACACACTCGTACAGGGACATTCACAGCAGCATTACTCACAACAGCCGAAAGGTGGAAAGAAGCCAAATATCCACCAATTGATACATGAATCAACAAAAATGCAGTATATCTGGCTCGACGCCGTAGCACAGTGGTTATGACGCCAGCCATATACACCAAGGCCGGCAGGTTCAAACCCAGCCCGGGCCAACTGAACAACAATGACAACTACAACCAAAACACAGCCGGGCATTGTGGCAGGCACCTGTAGTCCCAGCTACTTGGGAGGCTGAGGCAAGAGTATTAAGCCCAAGAGTTTGAGGTTGCTATGAGCTCTGATGCCACCGCACTCTACTGAGGGCAACATAGTGAGACTCTCTCTAAAAAAAAAAAAAAAAAAAAATTTAGTATATTTATACAATGGAATCTTTTTCAGCTGTAAGCAAGAATGAAGGACTGACACAGTCTTTAACAGTGGGCCCCAACTTTTTTGGTACCAGGGACCAGTTTCATGGAAGGCCACTTTCCACAGATAGTGGATGGGAGGGGAAAGTTAGTGGGGCTTAGGTGGGGATGTGAACCCTATGGGGAGTGGTTGGCGGCTGTAAATACAGATGAAGCTGCCTCACTTTGGTTGCCAACACTCACCACCTGCTGTGCGGCCAGTCCCTAAGCTGCACGGAAGACAATTTTTCCATGGGGTGGGGTGGGGGGTGGGGTGAGAGGCAGATAGAGCCCTGTAGCCTGGGAGCTGGGGACCTCTGTGCCACAACATTGATAAATTATGGAACATTGTGCTAAGTGAAAGCTAGACACAGAAGGCTACATTTTGTGGGATTCCATTTATGTGAAATGTCCAGAACAGGGAAATCCAGAAAACAAAAATGGATCAGTGGCTGTTCGGTGCTCAAGGAGGGAAGGAGTGACTGCTTAACGGGTAAGAGGCTTCCATCTGAGGTGACGGAAAATTCTGGAAGTTGGTATTGGTGATGGAAGCACAACATTGTGAATACACTTAATGCCACTGAGCTGTGGATTTAGAAATCATTAAATGGTAAATTCTGTAATATTTACTCTATATACACTCTCTATAACTCTCACACACCCAACAAGTCAGGCAGATTTCATAATCATATACATCATCCTGAAGTATTTACTGAGAAGTCACATTGCTTAAACTCAGTGATTCATAAATGGATTTGATGGGAATTTATTATTGTCCTGTTTTAAAAATTTTGAGACAAGGGTCACACCCTATGCCCTGTGTAGAGTACTTTGGCATCACAGCTCAAAGCAACCTCAAACTTTTTTTTTTTGAGACAGAGTCTTAAGCTATTGCCCTGGGTACAGTGCTGTGGTGTCACAGCTCACAGCAACCTCCAACTCTTGCGCTTAACTGATTCTCTTGCCTCAGCCTCCCAAGTAGCTGGAACTACAGGTGCCTGCCACAATGTCCAGCTATTTTTTGGTTGTAGTTGTCATTGTTGTTTGGTGGGCCTGGGCTGGATTCAAACCCACCAGCTCTGGTGTATGTGGCTGGCACCCTACCTGCTTGAGCTACAGGCGCTGAGCCCAACCTCAAACTCTTGAGTTTAAGTGACCCTCTTGGCTCAGCCTCCTTTGTAACTGGGACTATAGGCACACGCCACAAAGCCCAGCTAGTTTTTAGAGATGGGGTCTCACTCTTGCTCAGCGCTCAGACTGGTCTCAAATTCCTGAGCTCAAGCAATCTACCCACCTTGGCCTCCCAGAGTGCTGGGATTATAGGTGTGAGCCACCGATCTGGCCAAAAAAAAACTTTCTTTGAAACAAACAAGCATCTAAGGGTAAGAGGTATTTAATAAGCTTCCTTCACCACTATAAAAACTGAACACCTCTGGCAACTGGAAGGAACATGATGCATCATCTGTGAATGGCTCCCCAAGAAAGGGATGCTGTCCCTGATTTTCTGAGAGAAACCACCATATTGAACCTCAACGACATCGCCCAATATGCTCAGAGTAATAAGCACACTTCGAGGATATAGCTCCAACTACATCAAAGTGCCACAGAGACAAAATCTAAGGCACACTGATATGTTGTGAATTTATTGTGATATAACTTCTTTTTAATTAAATCAACCTATTTTGAGGGGACAATTCAGAATAGGTCAGGACACGTCACCTGAGAAATAGGGTCTAATGGCCTCACATGCTTCCCACAAACCCCTCCAAAGGGAGGCTATTCCTGGGAAGCTCACCAGGAACCACCAGGTCTGCTTTCTGAGAACACAGCAGAGACAGGGTCAGTTAAGAGCTGCTGGCTGGGTCACCACTGAGTAATGATCTCTGGGCATTTGTGAACAGTTTTATTAGCAGCTTCAGAATTAGTTCTGTCTTTTCCAGTTAACATGCCCACAGGTTTAGTATAGCCTTGGCAGGGTTATTACTCAATGCAATGCAACTGCAAGTAAAGAGCAACTCAGAGTACACCAGCAATGCTCACACTGTGTGCGGTGCGGGAAGGGCCCAGGAGCTCACCCTCATCCTGACACAGAAAAGAAAATGAGACACTCCAAAACATCCGTGGCAGCCTTCTTTAGTTTATCCTTGGGACAAAGGCACCCATTTTGTATTCAAGCTCTGAAAGCAAAGGTGATGCAGACCTTGAGGGGTGTCCCATGTAACCAGCCTGACTCACTCTGAAAACTCTTCTCTGAGAAAAGGCTCTTCCGTTCATACTAGAACCTTCTGGTTACAGGAAAGAAGCTCTTTACTTCAAGGGTGACTATTCCTCATTTTAAGTCTTTGGAGATTTTTTTTTTTTTTTTTGAGACAGAGTCTCAAACTGTCGCCCTGGGTAGAGTGCCGTGGCATCACAGGTCACAGCAACCTCCAGCTCCTGGGCTTAAGCGATTCTCCTGCCTCAGCCTCCTGAGTAGCTGGGACTACAGATGCCCACCACGATGCCTGGCTATTTTTTGGCTGTAGTTGTCATTGCTGTTTGGCAGGTCTGGGCTGGATTCGAACCCACTAGCTCTGGTGTATGTCTGTGGCTGGCGCCTTAGCCTCTTGAGCTACAGGCACCGAGCTCCAAAACTTTCATTTGCAATCCATCAAAGTGTTCCTTAAACAGACTAATTGCTCTTCTTCCTCTCTCCATTCTGGAGTAGACGTCTCCTAACCTGATGAAACATCCTTCCCTTGGGGAAAACACGTCTCTTGCTGCCCCTCAGTCCCTGTCTGGTGTAACTGGGCATCTCTCATGCATCACTGTGACCACACTGTCTTCAAGATGTTCTTGAATTCTTCACTCTTTCTACCATCACCTGCTATCCTCCCAACTTAAATCCACAGGCGAGGAAGTTCACCTCAATCCCAACTTCATTCCACATACAGAAATGAACTCAAAATGGAGCAAAGACCAAAATATATGAAATTAGAAACTTCTAAAAGAAAATGCAGGAGAAAATCTTTGTGATCTTGGGTTACTTAAACATTTTTTTTATATTTAACACAAAAGGATGCATGCTCCATGAGAAAAAAAATTTATAAATTGGATTTTATTAAAATTAAAGAATTTCTTCACTTTGAAGGATACTATTAAGAGGGTAAAAAGATAAGTCACAGACTGTGAGAAAATACTTGCTAGTCATATATTCCCACAAAGGACTTCAATCTAGAATATATTTTAGAATCTCAAAATTCAATAAGAAAATGGGCAAAAAAGCCTGGGCAAGGTGGCTCACACCTGTAATCCTAGCATTTTGGGAGGCTGAGGTGGGAGGAATGAGTGAGCTCAGGAGTTTTAGACCAGCCTGGGCAGCAGAGTGAGATCCCGTCTCTAAAACTAGCCAGGTGTGGTGCCTATAGCCCCAGCTCCTGACACAAGAGGATCACTTGAGCCTAAGAGTTTGAGGTTGCTATGAGCTGTGATGCCACAGCACTCTACACAGGGCAACAGAGTAAGACACTGTCTCAAAAGAAAAAAAAAAAAAAAGAAAAGAAAAGAACACGGGCAAAACAATCTGAATAGACACATCACCAAAGAAGATATGCAGTGGCAAAAAAGCATCCAGAAAAGCTGGATGGAATGCTGCCAGTGGTTATCAGGCAACTGCAAAGTTAAAGCCTGGAGATGAGTCCTACACACTTCTGAAAGGCTAGCAGCTGGCCATGCGGTCTTGGCAAGGATGTGAAAGAACCTCAACTCTCACTGCTGGTGATGAACTGACATGGCACAGCTACTCTGGAAGACAACTGGGCAGCTTCGTAAAATGTTAACCCTACACCCACCACTTGCTCAGCTACTCTGCTTTTTAGATGTCCACATGCAATGGACAGAATGTATGTTTCTGTTCCCCCCAAATTGGTGTGCTCAAGCCCCAAACCCCAGCATGTTAATATGGGAAGGTGGGACTCGGGAAGTGATGAGGTCACAAAGATCCCCATGAATGGAATGCTCCCATGAAAGGGACCCACCAGCTCACTGGTCCTTTTTATTCCCACCATGTCAAGATGGCTGTCTGCAACCCAGAGGATGTTCCTCACAAGAACTTGATCATGCCAGCCTGCCCTGACTTCAGCTTCCACAACTGTGAGAAATAAATTTCTATTGTTTATAAGCCACCTAGTCTACAGCACTTTGTTACAGCAGGTCCAAGTGACTAAAACACCATACAAACATCTACACATGAACATTCACAAGGGCTGTACTTACTGTAAGCAGTGACTGGAAAAAACACAAATGTTCACCAATAGCTGGATAAATAAATTGTGGTACACCCGTCAAGTAGACTGTTTCTCAGGAAAACAGGATTGATCTGTTGCTACACACAACATGAATGCATGTCAGTTATGATGAGTGAGAGGAGACAGTGCCTCCCAATGGTACATACTACAATAGCATCTCCATAAAATTATAAAATATACCAGTAAAATACACTGACAGCAGTGTCACTGCTGGGGATGAGGAGGGGGGCAGAACAAAGGAGTACTCAAAGCACGAGGAAATGACATGCTCGGCATATGTGGTGACAGTTTCACCGGTGTGTATGTGTCACAAACTATTAAATTGTTTAAGTGAGACCACTCAGAAGAAGAAAGGCAAATGCCACATGTTCTCAGGTGCACTCAGGAGCTGAATCACGTGTATAGATGAACAGGGAGT
>NW_003852676.1:290371-292305 GCF_000181295.1 Otolemur garnettii
TGACGGCTGCAACCAAAAAAATAGCCAGGCATTGTGCCGGGTGCCTGTGGTCCCAGCTACTTGGGACATGGAGGCAGGAGACTCGCTTGAGCCCCGGAGTTGGAGGTTGCTATGAGTTGTGATGCCACAGCACTCTACCCAGGGAGACAGCATGAGGCTCTGTCTCAAAAAAAAAGTTGTCAAACTAGATAACTTAAATATATGCAGTTTATTATGTGTCAACTATACCTCAATACATCTTTTTTTTAAAACTAGGAAGTCCAGGGCCACAGACACATTTAGGTGCCTCACAGGCTCTGTTTTCAAGCTTTCAGAATTTTGTAACTGAGTATAATATTGGGTTCAACCATGGTAGAATCAGACAACACAGTCCAGATACAGTCCCAGGGATGCTGATGAAAAGGAGACTTCTGAAGGATAGAAGGCATCCTGAGAGGGTGCTAGAAGATGCAGGGCCATCTTGTTCCAGGACACAAGCTCAGTCTCAGGGGATTCTCCACAGAGACCTGCAGATGCCAACACACCCAGCGTACGTCATGGGGGAATTCTTCACAGACTGTCACTTACTCTCACCCAGCTTAGTCTACCCAGATTCCCTCTTATTTGTGAGGCAGCATCATAAGGTTCTGCCAAGTCAGTATCATGTCCTCAGCTCCTCTGATTATTTACAGAAGAGACAAAAGTCTCTGTGGCAGACTGGACTGTCCAGGATCTTCTGGCCCCAAGTGCTCTTCAGTACCCTGCTATGCCCCGTCAAGAGGGGGCACCTATTTCCCTTTCCTCGTGGCTGCCTTGACAGAGGTGGCAGAAGAGGTCTGTATGACTTCCAAGATTATGTCATGAAAGGGGGGGGGAGTGGCTTTTACCTGTCTTTCTCTCTCTCGGGACACTTTTTTTTTTTTTTGCATTTTTTTGGCCAGGGCTGGGTTTGAACCCGCCACCTCTGGCATATAGGGCCAGTGTCCTACCCTTTTGAGCCACAGGCGCCGCCCTTCTCTCGGGACACTTGACCTAGAATGTGGCTGCCATGTTGTGAGGAAGCCCAAGCCTCCTATAAGAGTGGTTACATGGAGGCATTCTGGTTACAGCCCCAGGGAAAGGGTCAGCCAAAGGCCCCAGGGATGTGGTGGAGGGGGCCCCAGGGACGTGGTAGAGGGGGACCCAGGGATGTGGTAGATGGGGTCCCAGGGTTGTGGTGGAGGGGGGCCAGGCTTGTGGTGGAGGGGGCCCCAGGGATGTGGTGGAGGGGGCCCAGGCATGTGGTGAAGGGGATCCCAGGGATGTGGTGGAGGGGGCCCAGGCATGTGGTAGAGGGGATCCCAGGGATGTGGTGGAGGGGGCCCAGGCATGTGGTAGAGGGGATCCCAGGGATGTGGTGGAGGGGGGGCCAGGTATGTGGTGGAGGGGGCCCCAGAGATGTGGTGGAGGGGGCCCAGGCATGTGGTGAAGGGGATCCCAGGGATGTGGTGGAGGGGGCCCAGGCATGTGGTGAAGGGGATCCCAGGGATGTGATGGAGGGGGCCCAGGCATGTGGTGGATGGAGGGGGCCCAGGCAGTGGTGAAGGGGGGCCCAGGGTTGTGGTGGAGGGGGGCCCAGGGATGTGGTAGAGGGGCCATTAGGTGGTATCTGCCTTCCAGGGGGTGCTGAGTCACTTCAGATGAAGCTTAGTGCAGCAGAGATGAGAGAGCGCCACTGAGCCCCATCCAAATTGTAGATTTCTGATAGAAGCAGATGTCATTATACTAAGTCATTACTTTTTTTTTTTCTGGAGACAGAATCTTGTTCTATGACCAGGCCTGAGTGCTGTGGCATCATTATAGCTCACTGAGCCTCAAACTCCTAGGCTAAAGTGATCCTCCTGCCTAAGCCTCCTGACTAGCTGGGACTACAGAAGCATGCCACCATAACCAGCTATTTTTTTTTTTTTTTTTTT
>NW_003852676.1:292773-312939 GCF_000181295.1 Otolemur garnettii
GTTTTTGGCCGGGGCTGGGCTTGAACCCACCACCTTCGGCATATGGGGTCAGCACCCTACTCCTTTGAGCCACAGGTGCTGCCCCATACACAGCTAATTTAAAGAGATAGGAGATAGGGTTTTACTATGTTGCTTAGGATAGTCTCAAGCAATCCTCGCACCTCAGACTCTTCAAGTGCCGGGATTACAGGTATGGCCACCCAGCCACTCAGCGTAAGCCATTACATTTTGGGAGGTGTTCACTGATAACCAGACCAGCCTCCTTTCTCTTGAATCTAAAGAGCTCATTCATAAAGGAAACCTCTTCTCTTTCCCCATTCCTACAGGGCTCAGTGGCTAATTACTGTTTCCACAATAATCTCTAATGAGGCAGCAACAGAGCAGCTTTACAAATAACCAGCTCTACCAATGGAGCACTCACCATAAATGCTGGAATGACCTCAGGCTAAATCACTTGTGACAATCCAGAGCAATCATATATATGGAATGAAATCAACCCGTCTGTTGGCATCCCATCCAGAGTGAATGAAGAAGAGGAAGAAAATAACTTCTCATGACATAAGGAAGTGAAACTGTACACGTTATTTGAGATGATATGTGAAGATTATATGACCCAGACAATTTAATGATTCTGCTTTTAGCAAAATAATTAAACAGCTCTTGAAAATGTTACTTATCTGATTTCTCTTCCATTTCTCAGTGTTACAATAAAAATACCTACTTAGTGGAAACTTACTGAAGAGTCCAGGATACTGCTGGGAAGGCAGATAGCTCAGCAGAAAGAGACTGAGGCTGGGAGATGGAGAACCAACTGTGTGGTCTCAAGCAGTTCCCTTCTCTATGAAATGGAACCTCTGAGAATGGAACTTTGGATGCTAGCTCAGATGAAGTATTAAATAGTTTACATTTTTGCCTCAGTGTCCATAGCTCAGTGAGTGGGATGGCAGCCACATACACCAAAGCTGGTGGGTTCGAGCCTGGCCTGGGCCTGCTAAACAACAACAACTGCAACCGAAAAATAGCCAGATGTTGTGGCAGGCACCTGTAGTTCCAGCTACTTGGGATGCTGAGGCAAGAGAATCGCTTGAGCCCAAGAGTTTGAGGTTTCAGTGAGCTGTGTTGCCATAGCACTCTACCGAGTGTGACACAGTGAAACTCTGACTCAATAAATAAATAAATAAATAGTTTACATTTTATCTAAGGAAATGCATCCTGAAACAATTATTTTAAAGCTATCCAAGAGCACTGGCAAACCATGTTGCTACATTCAGCAGGTTTTCTCTATGTCATTAGTGGGAGTTAAATGGGGTAAGAATGCAAAGAGGCCAACGCAGTGGCTCACGCCTATAATCCTAGCACTCTGGGAGGCCAAGGAGACAGAATCCCTTGAGCTCAGGAGTTCAAGACCAGCCTGAGCAAGAGTGAGATGAGACCTCATCTCCACTAAAAATAGAAAAATCAATGGGTGTGGTGGTGCCTGTAGTCCTAGCTGCTCAGGAGGCTGAGACAGAAGGATTACTTCAACCCAGGAGTATGACTTTGCTGTGAGCTAGGTTGAGGCCCTGGGACTCTAGCCCTAGGTAACAGAGTGATACTCTGTCTCGGGGTGGGGGAGTGGGGGGTGAAAAGGAGAATCCTGAGCTAAGGGGAAAGACACAGAGCTCCATTTGAACTGCTCAGGTCCTGCCTGCCTCCACCACTTCCAGGAGCCCATCCTGGTGGTGAACTGACAGCAGAAATATCCAAGCAACTACTATTGCTGCATATAGCATACACGCCTCTGCCAGGCAGCTAGGTGGGCACCCTAGTAGTAACTGTCTTCCAAATGATGGGTCCTGAATGTAGCCCTGAAAGATGCTCGCAGTGAGAAGAGTGAAAATTGGTCC
Organism: Otolemur garnettii; assembly: GCF_000181295.1. Classification (NCBI taxonomy): domain Eukaryota; kingdom Metazoa; phylum Chordata; class Mammalia; order Primates; family Galagidae; genus Otolemur; species Otolemur garnettii. Next base: position 294,660 of record NW_003852676.1, read on the forward strand.
ACTCCTGCACCTACACTGGAAAATCTAATTTGTGTCAGCCACTGGGGAAGGGGCGGATTTTATCTACTGTACACTAAAAGCACTGATCAAACTAATCCGTGGTAATGGTACTCAGCAATTAATTTTATTATAATTGTATATATTTCTGTATCCTGTATTTCTGAAACTAGATGTTAATAGTTGCTGTGAAATCATGTTTAAACAGAATAAATTAAGTAGGTTGTGATTCTGGGAAATCTTTATCTTTATTTCCCAGCTGCTATGTCTGACATTAAAAGGAATCCCCTGAAAACAGAAAACAGTTCCTTCATTCCACTGTGACCAAGAAGCCATGAGCTAACTTGCTGTGCTCTATAAAAAACCCAGGCCCAGAAGCACCTGCCATGCCAGCTAGTCCGTTTGCTGGTGGCTCCCTGCAGAAACATGAAGTTCTTGCCCAACTGTTGAGCTTACCAGATAAGGATAACTCATCGTCATCAGGACAGAGAACGATTATACTCCAGAGTTTTTATCGCTTTACTATGGAGAACTTAGGAGTATACACAGGCCACATGTCGAATGGGTGGGACTACAAAGCCGACCATTCTAGTTTCCCTTTGTTCAAGTATTTTTAACCCCTGGAACACAGTGATATTTACAAACAATAAGATCTTTCTGTATACTTAGTTTCCTTGCAAAGTGACAATGTAAAATGAAAAAATTTAGACTTTCAACCTAGATTTAATTCAGATCAAAACCCTTATCTACTGCCTACACCTTTTAAATTTTTTAACTCTGGGAAGTCAGTCCTATGACTTAAGATTCCAGTTATAGAAGAGGAAATTAAGCCAACGCAGCTTTGCTATGAGGAATTCCTAATGCATTATTTTAACTGCATTCTACCATCTAGGAGAACTCCCAGCCTTCCCTAACCATTTTCATGCCACCTTCCCCTCACGTGCAGAAAGAATACTCGGGAGGGAAAGGCGAGGAGGAAGGATGAACAGGGGAAGGGTGCCGTTCTGTAAGGTTTTCTAGTGACACTGAAGTCCTCTTTTAAAAGGGGACAGGGTTAGAGTAGGAATAACACTCACCCTTCAGCAATGGACCTGTGAGGGTACAAGGGATCATGCATGAAGACGCTTCTCCAGTCCTTTGTCCCTTCCAACAGAAAGTGAGCAAAAGGAAATCAGAAGAAATTTGAGTTTTGGGGGCCGATCTCTTTAGGTTAGGAAAGTCATCTTTATACAAGAATCTGCTCAAGCCACAAGCTTCGAAATACTGTGAATAGTAGGAATGAATGAATGAATGCTTTAGTGGCCTAAAGCAGCATGGCCTACACCACAGAGCAGCCCTGTGCCAGGTCAGGCCCTGCATCACACTGTATCAGAGCAAGCATCATACTGAACACTTCATATATTTTTGAAGAGAACTTTTTTTTTCCTATTTGTTTACAGGCTATCATTACAAAGGAAGCTGTGAGGGATGGAGCTATTTATCTGTCCATTCGTTCTTACTCTGATTCTTCAGTCTAGGGGGACACATAATTCTGGGGGAACAAAGGAGAAATGCTTCTTTGTTTTTGCCTAGTGGAAAAGGGTAGGGAAAATTTTAAAAAATAACCCCCAAATGAAACATGTTAGAGAACTTCTGACTATGGTGGAGCAAAGAGGTAACCAAATCAGTTCCCTAACAAACATAAAACTGGAAAAATTGCCCAAAATAACCATTTTATGGCTCTGAAAAGCAAGCAAAGGCATCAAATTCTAAAGCACTATTTACAAAAGGGACTAACACTTCAGATAAGAATAGTGGGAGTCTGTGGCCCTCTTGTCTGAAGCTGGTCTCATCTCTTCTTGCAAAATATATATATAAAAACATATATATATGTTTTTTGGAGACAGAGTAGCGGTTCTCAATCTGCAAGTCATGACCCACAGGAATTGTATTTAAGGGCTGTGCCTCAGTACAGTGCCATGGCATCATAGCTCACAGCAACCTCCAACTCTTGGGCTTAAGCCTCCTGAGTAGCTGAGACTACAGGTGCCCACCACAATACCCAGCTATTTTTTAGAGATGGGGCTTGCTCTGCTCAGTCTGGTCTAGAACTCCTGAGCTCAGGCAATCCACCCGCCTCGGCCTCCCAGAGTGCTGGGATGACAGGTGAACCACTACATCCAGACTCAGATAGAGGGATATTGAAATCTCTCCACTGTAATCGTGGATTTCCCTATTTCTCTTTGCAGTTCTAACAGTTTTCTTTTTGTATTATAGATGTTTATTGGTGTAAAATTTCCCTAAGTACTGGTTTATTGGCATCCCACAATAGCTGGGTGTTGTGGTGGTAGCCTATTGTCCTAGTTACCAGGGAGGCTGAAGCAAGAGAATCGCTTTGAGTCCAAGAGTTTGAGGCTGCTGTGAGCTAAGACACCATGGCATTCTACCCATGACGACAAAAAAGAAAGTATCCTTCTATCAGCAAGGGAAAGTATAAGTACACAAAAAATGGTCAAACACAAGAAGATGTGAGTAACATCCCCAACCAATGTGATCTGACAGTCAGAGCATTTCTCTCATGACATTCTTTCAATTACACAGGGAATGTTACCAACACGGATCACATTCAGGGCCCTTAAAGGAGTCTCAATAAATTTAAAAAGCATTCAAGTCATAGAAAGTATGTTCTTTGAGCACAATGGAATTAAATTTGAAATCAATAACTGAAAATGAACTCTGGAAAGTTCTCAGATATTTGGAAACTAACATATTTCTAAACAATTTGTGGGTCAAAAAAGAAATCAAAAGGGAAATTAGGAAGTATTCTGAATGAAAATAAAAACACAACGTATCAAAATTTGTGGGATGTCAATAAACCAGTACTTAGGGGAAATTTACAGCAATAAACATCTGTAATACAAAGGAAAAAAGCTTCAAATCAAGACAACTTCCACTTTCAGAAACTGAAGAAGAATAAGAAATGAAACCCAAAGTGAGCAAAGAAAGGAAATAATAAAGATCAGAGCAGGGATAAATGGAATAGATAACAAAATAAGAAGAGAAAATAAACCCAAAAGCTGGTTCTTTGAGAAGATAGATACAAATATGACAAATCTCTAGACAGATTAAATCAGGATAAAAGAAGAGAACATACAAACGACATCAGGAATGAGAGGAGACAACAACACAGAGCACTACAGATCTACAGATACTGAAAATAAGATTGTGAATAATTTTATGTCAAAAAATTTGATTCAGATGAAGTAGACAAGAACAACCAAAGCTTTAAAGACATAGCCAATGCTCACTTAAGAAGAAACATAATCTGCATAGCCCTGTATCAGTTTTAAAAAATAGACTTGTAGTTAAAACTCTCCCACAAAGAAAACTCCAGGCACAGATGGCTTCACTGGGGAATTCTACCAAACATGTAAGAAAGAATCAAGCTGGGTGTGGTGGTGTGTGTCTATACTCCTGGCTGCTTGGGAGGCTGAGATGGGGACATCTCTTGAGCCCAGGATTCCAAGCCAGTCTGATCGACATAGCAAGAACCTGTCCCTTAAAAAAATAAAATAAGGGCAGTGCCTGTGGCTCAGGGCATAGGGCCCCGTATACTGAGGGTGGTGGGTTCAAACCCGGCTCCAGCCAAACTGGAACAAAAAAATAGCTAGGCGTTGTGGCAGGCACCTGTAGTCCCAGCTACTCGGGAGGCTGAAGCAAGAGAATCGGCTAAGCCCAGGAGTTGGAGGTTACTGTGAGCTGTGAGACTCTGTCTCCAAAAATATATAAATAAATAAAATAAAACAATTAAACAAAAAACAAAAAAAATACTAATTCTACAAAAACTCTTCTAAAGACATAAGAAATTCTTAACAATTTATTCATCGCCAGAGATCAACACTACTATGGTATCAAATTTTGGTGAAGATATTACAAAGAAAACTACACATCCATATTCCTCATAAACACAGACAGAAAAATGCTGAACAAAATTTTAGCAAATAGAATCCAACAATATATAAAAAGGATAATATACCATAACCAAATAAAGTATGTCCCAGGAATGCAAGGTTGGCTTAGTCTTCAAAAACGAATAAAAATAATTCACCATATTACCAAAGTAAAAAGAAAAAGTGTAGGATCAACTTAATAAAGGCAGAAAAGCAATGGACAAAATCCAGTATCCATTCCTAAATGCTGAGATAAAAACTCTCAGCAAAGTAGGAATAGAAAGGACCTTTCTCTATCTGACTGAGGACACTGATGATAGACCTAGAGCTAACCTTATGCTCACTGGCAAAAGACTGGATGTTTCTCCATAAGACAAAGGTCATAAGATGACAGCCATCCTGCCTATTATATCACTTATGTGATATTTTTGGTTAATTTTGAGGTACAAGGCAGAATTGAACAGGTGCAAGTACAACAGAGACCATGTGATCCACAGAGTCTGAAATACGTACTGGTGGCTCTCTAAAGACAAAGTTTGTTGTCTACCGCCCTAAGATCAGTAACAAGACAAGGATACTGATTTCTCCCCACTGGCTGGAGTTTTTAGCCAGTGCAATAAGGCAGGAAAAAGCAATTAAAAGGCATTCAAAGGAAAACAAAAATAGAAGTAAAACCAGCTTGGCACCTATAGCTCAGTGGTTAGGGTACTAGCCACATACAACATAGAGGCTGGTGGGTTTGAACCCTAACCAGGCCTGCTAAACAATAAATGACAACTGTAAACAAAAAAGAGAAAAAAAGAAAAAGAATTTAAACCATCTTTAGTCACAGATGGCATAACTGTCTACATGAAAAAAATGTGATGGAATCTACCAAGAAAAAGCTACCTATACCTTCACTGAATTTTGTAAGATCACATGATACAAGATTAATATACAAAATAAACTGTATTTCTATATACTAGCAATGGTAATTCAAAAATGAAATTAAGAAAATTCTATTTCCAATGACATCAAACAGAAAGAAATACTTAGAAGAAGTTTAAGGAAGTAGGCTTGTGTGCTAAACTAAAACACTGCTGAAAGCAAGGGGCTTGGTGAGTGAGAATTTTGTTTCTTGGGCTGGGAGTTCTTTTTATTTTTAAGAGACAAGTTCCTTCTCTATTCCTTAGGTTGGAGTACAGTGGCCTGATCAATGCTCCCTGTAACCTATGACCCCTGGGCTCAACTGATCCTACCACCTTGGCCTCCCAAAGTGTTGGGGTTACAGCCATGAACCCCTATACCTGGCCAAAAGTGATTTTTTAATATACTAATTCTGCTATATTTACACTGCCCTGAACAATGCTTTAACACTTAGTAGGCACTCAATAAATATTTGTTGAAAGAATGAACTACAAATACAATTTCTACTAATGTATGAGTTCTTAGCCTGGAATCATTAAATTATGAGAGCACAGTGCTAATGAAGGTCTCCTAAGTCCATATCCCAATGTAAAGAATGTGCACCATTCTAATGAATAAAATGTCAAAGATGTATTTTATACATACAAATTAAAAATATTTCTCTGTTCATTAATGCATTATAAAAAAACTTTTTAGAAAATTTAAAGAAATCCTGCCCTCCCAGCATATTGGCTCTTAAATACTAACGAACTTTTAATATCAATCAAAATGAAACCCCATATAGTCGGGAATTCAGAAATAAATGTTCACATTTATGGCCAGTTATTTTTGACAAAAGTGCCAAGACAATTCAAGGGGAAAGAAAAGGTTTTTTTTTAGCAAATCATGCTAGGACAAGTGGTTAGCCATAAGCAAAAAAACAAAGTTTGACCTTTCTCTTACAACACATTAAAAAAAAAAAAAAAACTCAAAATAGGTGCCAGATCTTTGTTGGTTTTGTTTTTAACCTTTAACACTTGGTTAAATCTATAAACCCTTTTCGAGAAAAACAGAGAAGTCAATCTTTGCCATTTGAGTTAGATAAAGCCTTCTTAGATATGATACAAAAAGGAAACAAAAGATAAAATGGATAAAGTGGAGCTCATCAAAATTAAAAACGTTTGTATTTCAAAGGACACCATCAACAAAGTAAAAAGAGTACCCAGCAAGGGAAAAAAGATCTACAAATCTTGGCTTGGCCCCTGTAGCTAGGTGATTAGGGTGCCAGCCACATACACTGGAGCTGGCAGGTTCGAACCCAGGCAGGGTCTGCCAAACAATAATGACAACTACAACCAAAAAATACTGGAGCCTTGTGGCAGGTGCCTGTAGTCCCAGCTACTTGGGAAGCTGAGGTAAGAGACTTGCTTAAGCCCAAGAGTTTGAGGTTGCTGTGAGCTGTGACTTCACAGCACTCTACTGAGGGTGACAAAGTGAGACTATCTAAAAAAAAATCTACAAATCTTGCAGGTGTGATCAAGAATTTTAAGGAAAGGAAACTTAGTCTGAATTGTCCAGGTGGATCCAATCTGACACTGAGTCCTTAAAAGCAGATAATCCATGGTCAGATTCCAAATACCAGAAGGACTAGACCAGTTGTTGCTGGCTCTGTAGATGGAGGAAGGGGCCAAGGGCCAAGGAACACAGGTGTTCTGTAAGATGGAAACACCAAAGAAAACAGATTCTCTCTCCCCTAAAGCCTCCAGAAAGGAACACCGCTCTGTTGACACATTGATTTTAGTCCAGTGAGACCAGTTTTAGGCTTCTAACCCACAGAACTGTATAATAAATCTGTGCTTTATTATTTACTAATATTCTATTTCTTCCTTCAATGAGCCTCTTAATTTTCCATTCTTTTATTACTGCTTTAGTTGTTACCAATATGTAAATACTGTAAGCAGCCACTTTAAAAAGATACATAATATTAATAATTTATTTAACCTAATACCTTAAAAATAAAATCATTTCAACATGTAACCAGTATTTTTCTTTTCTTTTTTTTGGAGACGGAGTGTTGCTCTGCTGCCCAGGCTGGGTGCAGTAGTGTGCCCAGTGTACTGTTAAACATATGTACTGAAGTTCCTAATTTGAGCTACTGTATTTTTTAGTTCTAAAATTTCCATTTGATTCTATTCTATTTATAGCTCACTGAAGCCTCGAACTCATGAGCTCAAGCTATCCTCCTGCCGCAGTCTCCTAAAGTGCTAGGACAACAGGTGTGAGCCACCACATCACCAGCTATAATAAGGTTTTTTTACATTCTTTTTTCCATACCAAGTCTTCAAAATCAGGTGTATATATATATTTAAACAAAACATATCTCAATTGGGAGCAGCCACATTTTAAGTGTTCAATAACCACACATAGCCCATGGCCACTGTATCAGACAGTACAGTCCTAGAGATTTACAGTGTGTAACCCTCAGTTAAAAATCTGTGATGAAGTAATAATTTTATAACTTTACTAGCTATGGACAAGGCAAAGACCTTACAACATTTTAATTTCATTTACTGTTGCCTTCCAACATGTAATTTAAACTGAGGGATTCCCTTTGGGGCCCCTTTGCCTTCTATTTCCCACCTATGTACTATGTATTTTGAAAAAGACATTTTTAATATGCCACCATCAACATTCATTTATATTTATTTACTCCTTCCATTGTTCTTTATTCTTTCCCCAAATTTTATTTCCCTATGGGATAATTTTCTTTCTGCTAGAGGAACTTCCTTTAATTTTTCTTTTCATAGGCCTGCTGGTAACAAATTCTGTTTTTGGTGGTCTACTGGGAAATCAGATGCCAATCTTATGCCTCTGAAACTAGCAACTTTTTTCTCTAGTGATTTTAAGATTCTTTTCATTGTCTTTGACTTTTATCACTTTTACTACGACCGTCCTGCCCCTCTCCCTCTGGTTCTCCAGTTATGAATGTCTAAACCTTCTATCGTGTTCCATACATCTATTACACTGTCTTACGTATTTTTTATCCTTTCATTTCTCAGTGTTTCTTTCTTTCTTTTTTTTTTTTTTGAGACAGAGCCTCAAGCTAGTCTCCTGAGTAGAGTGCTGTGGCATCACAGCCCACAGCAACCTCCAAATTCTGGACTGCAGCAAGTCTCCTGCCTCAGCCTCCCAAGTAGCTGGGACCACAGGCGCCTGCCACAACGCCCGGCTATTTTTTGGTTGTAGCTGTCATTGTTATTTGGCAGGCCCAGGTTGGATTCAAACTCACCGCCTCAGGTGTTATGTGGCTGGCACCTTGGCCACTTGAGCCACAGGTGCCAAGCCAATTTCTCAGTGTTTCATTGTGGGTAATTTTTACTACTTAATCCTCCAATTTGCAAATCTTTTCTGTGCCCAGCATACTATTAAACACATGTATTGGAGCTACCATATTTTTTAAGTTTAAAGTTTCCTTTTGATTCTATTTGCTAGATTCCAATTCTCTAGTAAAATTCTCTCTTCACCTATTTTCTTGATTGTATGAATCAACTGTTTTATAGGCCTGAGAACTCCTGTATCTGGATCACCTGCAGTTTTCTTCCTCCTCCTCCTCACCTCCCTTATCTTTTATCCATGGTGCTTACCGGCATGCCCAGTATTTTTGGTGGAATGTGGAAGCCTGGTATCACAGAGCGTGAGGGTCTGGATGATGTCATCTCCCTCCAAAGAGGTTGTAAGTTTCTTCTGGCAGGCAACTAAAGTAAGGGCAGACCACCTCAGTCCAATCAGAGTAAGTCTTGAAGTTGAACTTCAAGCTGCTAACTTCTAGTCAGCCTTTATTTGCAGGGCATAGTTCTTTTGAGGTCTCAACTGAAAACCCGGAGTGTTTTGCAGGGTCATTCTTTTTTGGCCAGCCTTAGAATCTAATTTTTATCCACCCTAGTACTGTGAGAAGAAAAACTGCACTTAAGTTTTTAGCCTATTTGTAACAGTTTTCTACTGAATATATCTTTCTGCTGAATTTCTCTTTTAGTCCTACATGTCTCAGGATTTAAAAGTTATCTTAACAGCAAAAGTTAAGTTAAATGTTGAGCTTGCGGTGGCTTTTTTTTTTTTTTTTTTTTTTTTTTGAGACAGGGTCTTGTTCTGTTGCCCTGGCTAGAGTGTGGTGGTGTCCCCATAGCTTACTGCAACCTCAAACTCCTGAGCACAAGTGATCCTCCTGCCTCAGCTTCCTAAGTAGTTAGGACTACAGGAATACACCATCACACCTGGCACCTGGCTAATTTTTCTTTTTCTAATTGTGCAGCAGTGGGGCGTCTTGCTCTTGCTCAGGCGGGTCTCAAACTCCTGGCCTCTGAGAGTGCCAGGATCACAGGTATGAGCCACCATGCCCAGCCAAGTCACTACATTTGAGGTTGTGTCCTGGGATCATGGACCCTCAAATCTTGGCTGCTTCAGAATTCCTCAGTTCAAATTCTAGTCTCCCTGCTTAGTGATTCTGAAACAAGCTCTGGACCACTGCTTTTTGTCTGGCCTTTATACCCCATGCCAGGAGTTAGCAAATGCCTCAAGAGTTAAAAGGAAGGGCTAACATAGGGCTCAACTCAATAGGTTTTTTCCTTTTTTCTACAATTCTGGCTCTGCCAAATCTGTCCTACTAGCATTGGTTAGTTTCTAGTGCCTTCAAAGATATGAACGGTCCTTAAACTCCCTGAGAATAGCAACTATTATTTCCTAATCTGTTTCAACACTCAGCACACTACCTGACTCTGAGCTTATTATGTGTTTGATTAACTTTTATATTAGGAAATAAAAGGTACAATGCAAGTAAAGCACTGCACATAAAACCATGACTTCTAAACCATTCTAGCCCATCAATTCTCCTAATTCCACTGATCTTCACTAAGAACTGTCTCATTTTTTCTTCTTTGGCCCACACATTAATGAAGCACATCCCTCAAAAAAACTACACTCTTAATGTTTATCAGAGATGGAATCACCTCAGGCAGTGCTAAAATCTTTTGTTTGTTTATTAAAACTATTTTGTTCTAGATCAAGTGATTTCATTATCCTTTGGATTTAACTAATCCATTTCTAGGTCTGGCACTTTATCAGAAAACAAGGAGATTTTTCATCCAAAATGAAGCCCTCTCAAATTAACCTTTAGACTGAGGTTTCTTGATTGTATTGTTAGGTTTTTTCAGAATAAGAAAATAATGATACAACAAAAACTCTTAAACACAAAATTTAAAACCAAAGGAAAAGTTTCTGAAAGTATAAATTATTCTCTCTATTATCTGGTTGGTTATGCTTATATTATCAACATTGTACCTTTAATCCCCAAAGAAACAGCTAGAGGATTAAAAGCAGTTGCTTCAGCAAAGCAAGAATTTCAAAGGTAAGGAATAAGACAGAGAATCATTACTATCAAGCTCTTTAGAATTACTGAGATAACTCTATATTTAAATTAAAAGCGTATCTGCATAACTGTGTACAAACTTAGGCATGAAGCGAAGGGAGGGAGTGAGGGGAAGACCCAACTCTTCCAGTGACAGTACTGCACACTGTTTATGTAACACCATGGACTCAAGGTACAGCCTCGGGGCAGCCATTTATAGTTGTCTGAGTTACCGTCCTGCATCAGTAAACCTGACAATAAACCAGATGTCAAGGCCCTTTCAACACTATATTGTAGTATTCTAAAACTTCAGTGACTAATAAATGACAGGGCACAATTTAAAAGAGAAAAATGTATTTGTTGATAAAAGGTAAACTCACAGGGCTTGTTTTGTAATGGATGGTTAATGAAATTACAGTGATCATCACAGTAATTTTAGGATGACTCTTAAAAGAGCTATGAAAGCCGATATGGGTATTAGGGAATCTATCTCCACTGATTAGACAGCTTCTTCGACAGAAAGCATGCATAGTCTAAGCACTAATGGCCCATCTGGGGCCCATGGAAGCAGGGTGTGCTAAGTGTCACGTAACAGCTCCTGCTCTCCTGAGCTGGTCAAGTGGCACAACCTGCCCTTTCCTACAGATGGCGAGTAGTCAGAGACCAAAGGACTGGACCCAAACTGCCAGCTCCAAACAATGGGCGTGCTCATCCACACGTACAACCAGACAGGGAGAGGCTCTGCCACTTCTTACGTAGCTCTTGACAAATTAAGAGAGATAATCAGATGTATCTTTCAGTTTAAAAAGATTATGCATTTCAGACATTTTAACTTACAGACACTGAAACAAAAGAACCAGCCACTTCTAAAGGTCAAGAACAAATATGTATCATAGGAAACAAAATCCAATCCCCCTGCAAAGCCATATATACGTATCACTATAGAAACGTCCAAAGGATGTGAGGAAGAGTGGAATGGGTTTGCAGCAAAGACATCCAGTGGACAGAAAGGCTTTCTTTCACGTATGGCTAAATATCCTGCATCATTATCTCTTCCTGCACTGTATGTACAAAGTAAATGGGAAAAACTTAAAACTTATTCACTGAAGTAACTGATTTGTGTGTATGTATTTTTTAACATAACACAATATGAAAATCTTAGGATGACAGAATCAGAGAATTTAAATTGGGACCAACCAAGAGATATTAGTTAAATCACTGATTTAATGCTTGAATTATCTCCATTAAATCGCTGGACACATGGCAAAGTTTCACAATCTAGGGGGAGGAACTTTATAGTCACCCAAAATCATTCTATAAGAGTCTAGGAAAATTTAAAGTTTATATTACAAGAAGATGCCTAACAACATAGAAGAAAACATGGCTTATTTTGTCATACTTCACAGATACTGTGTTTTTTACTAGTTTAACATCTGTGGCAGTGGAGCACGGAGCAGGTCTCTGAGCACGATTTTTCTAAGAACATGTGCTCACTTTGTTAGCATTTTTTAACAATAAAGTATTTTTAAATTAAGACATATACATCTTTATTTTTTAGACATAATGCTATTGTATACATAACAGAGTATAACACAGGTGTAAATGTAACTTTTTATGTGCTGGGAAGCATTGCATAAAAGTGACCACTTTACTGCAATATCCACCTACTGCAATAGTCGGGAACCACACCTGCAATATCTCAGGTATGCCTGTAACAATTCAAAGTCTATTAAACACGGTGAAAGGCAGGAAATGTGCTGTGCCTGATTGCCCTTTTATCACTCCATTTTACAGAACAGGAAAGTATGGCTCAAACAGGCTAAGAAATATGCCCACAGTCATATAGTAACAACCAGAGTGGCATTCAGACTGTCCCTGACGGAAGACCAAGGTCTTAAAATCACATTTGTGTGTGATTCTCACAGCCTCACCTGGGAAACCTGTAAAGAATGCAGATTCTGGGGTCTTACTTTATACCTCTCAAATTGTGAATTTTTAGGGGTTCTTAGAATCTGTACTTTTCCCATAATCTTCTAGGTTTTTACAAACAAGTTTGAGAATGACTTTCCTAAAGATGAATTTCCAAAGTATCCCACAATATCTGCTACACAAAACACCCTGGTCATTGTGCTCGCCTGACTGTGCTCCGCAGATGAACCATCTATGTATCTCTCTTTAAACCAAAAGCTAAAGATGATTGAGCTCAGTGAGAAAAGCATGTTCAAAGTTAAGATAAGCCAAATGTTAGGAGTCTTGTGCCAAACAAGTTTGGCCAAGTTTGGTTTTTTTTTTTAAATTGTTTGTTTTGAGACAGTCTCCCTCTGTTGCCCGGGTTAGAATTCCATGGCCTCAGCCTAGCTCATAGCAACCTCAAACTCCTGGGTTTAAGTGATCTTTCTGCCTCAGTCTCCCAAGCAGCTGGGACTACAGGTGCCCACCAATACACCCAGCTAGTTTTTCTACTTTTTTTTTTTGAGACAGAGCCTCAAGCTGTCCCCCCGGGCAGAGTGCTGTGGCATCACAGCTCATAGCAACGTCCAACTCCTGGGCTCAAGCGAGTCTCCTGCCTCAGCCTTCCAAGTAGCTGGGACCACAGGGGCCCGTCATAATGCCCGGCTATTTTTTGGTTGTAGCCATCATTGTTGTTTGGCAGGTCCAGGCTGGACTCGAACCCGCCACCTTAGGTGTATGTGGCTGGCACCTTAGCCACCTGAGTCACAGGCGCTGAGCCTAGTTTTTCTACTTTTAGTAGAGACAGTCTCACTCTTGTTCAGGCTAGTCTCAAACTCCTGAGCTCAAAGGATCCTCCTGCTTTCAAGCCTCCCAGAGTGCTGTGATAATAGGACTAAGTCAATGTGCCCAATCTAGCTGAGTTCTGAGTGCAAAGAAGAGGTTTTTTGTTTGTTTGGAGTTTTGGGGGTTTTTTTGGAGATAGGATCTTGCTGTCACCCATACTAGAGTGCAGTGGCATCATCATAGCTCACTGCAACCTCAAACTTCCAGCTCAAGCAATCCTCCTGCCTTAGACTCTCGAGTGGCTGGGATAAGAAGCAGATTATCACCCTGCCTAACTCATTTATTCTAAACTTTTGTTTTTTTGTAGAGATAGGGTTTTGCTATATTCCCCAGGCTGGTCTCAACTCCTGGCCTCAAACAATCCTCCTGCCTCACAAAGTGCTGGTACTACAGGAATGAGACACCGTGTCTAGTCTGAAAGATGCCATCCAGAACTTTCACACCTACAGAGAAGTCAATGCCTGGCTTCAAGGGTGACTCACCTGTTAGGGCCAATGCAGCAATGACTTCAAGTTGAAGCTAATGCTCATTTAACATTCTGAAGATCCTAAGACCCTTAAGAATTATACTGAATCTACTCTGCCTATGCTCCAGAAATGGAACCACAAGCCTTGATGGCAGCACATTTATTCACAGCATGGTTACTGACCACACTAAGCCCACCGTTGAGACCTATTACTCAAGAATAAAAATAACTGGTCACCCAGGACCTCTCTGTTGATGTAGGAGATGAGTGTTTTCACTGGCTAACACAACATCCATTCTGCAGCTTATGCATCGGGAGTAATTTTGACATTTAAGTCTTATTATTTTTTTTTCAAGTCTTACTTTTAGGAAACACATTTTGTAAGGGTACAGCTACCACACAGATGGTGATTCCTCTGATGGATGTCAGCAAAGTAAATTAAAAACTTTCTGAAAAGAATTCACCATTCCAGATGTCGTTAAGAGTATTTGTCAGCCAGGTGTGGTACTCAAACCTGTAAATCTTAGAACTCTGGGAAGCTGACGTGGGTGAATCACTCGACCTTGAAAGTTTGAGACTAGCACGAGCAAGAGTGAGACCTCGTCTCTATAAACTAGCTGGGCTTCATGGCAGGTGCCTATGGGTCCTGGCTACTTGGGAGGCTGAGAAAAGAGGATCGCTTGAACCCAAGAGTTTGAGGTTGCTGTGAGCTATGATATCACAGCAGTCTACCCAGGGCAACAAAATGAGAATCTGTCTTAAAAAAAAAAAAAGAGCATTTGTGATTTATGGATTTACGGGAAGAGGCTAAAATATCAACATTAACAGGAGTTTGGAAGAAATTGATTTCAACATTCATGGATGACTTTGACTTCAGTGGAGGAAATAACCACAGACAGGGTAGAAATAATAAGAGAATGAAAATTAAAAGACATGGCTTGGTGCCCATAGCTCAATGAGTAGGGTACCAGCCACATACACTGAGGCTGGCAGGTTCGAGCCCGGCCCAGGCCTGCCAAACAACAATGACAACTAAAACCAAAATATAGCTGGGTGTTGTGGTGGGCACCTGTAGTCCTAGCTGCTTGGGAGGCTGAGGCAAGAGAATCACTTAAGCCCAGAAGTTTGAGGTTGCTGTGAGCTGTGACACCACAGCACTCTATCAAGGGTGACATAGTTTTCAGTCTGTCTCAAAAAAAAAAAAAAGACATGAGTAAATTTTTGCAATCTCATGATAAAATGTGAGTGGGTGAGGAGTTGCTTCTTATGAATGGGCAAAGAAAGTCGTTCCTTAAAGATGAAATCTACTCCTGGGCGGACATGCTGTGAATGAAGGACCTGGGGACGACTACACAACCTGATAAAGTAGCAGCAGGGTTTGAGAGGACTGGCTCTGATGCCGGATGCTGGGTGGACAAAGAGATCTTTCCACAGTCTGTAAAGGAAGACAGATGTGCAAACTGATAACCTCAATACATGTGCTATATCCTGTGGGATTTTAAACCACAAGGAAAGTGAATTATAGACAAAAAGACCCTCCCCCATCCAATGTCTGAAATATAAAAACACTTTATACTGGCTTGAGTTTAAGTCAAGGAAGAACCCCATCTTGAAAGGCTCCATGGGAGAGAGGAGAGTGACACAGGAGGAATCAAAGTTTGCAGGGTGGGCGGTGCTTGTGGCTCAAAGGGGTAGGGCACTGGCCACATATGCCGGAGGTGGTGGGTTCAAACCCAGCCCCCGCCAAAAACTGCACACAAAAAAAAAAGTTTGCAGGGTGGAGTGGAAGGTAAAGACAATTCTGCAGACACCAACTTCTACACTGAGGAACAGAAGTCCACAGACAGGAAATGGGAGAGTTGTGGGAAGGAGATGGGGTGCTGGGTGCCAGGGTGAGCCTAGGGATTTCACACAAATGAGGCAGCATTTATAGCACTACTCAGGAGTCTTTTTTTTTTTTTAAATTTTGTTGTTGTTGTTTTAAAGACAGAGTCTCACTTTATCGCCCTCGGTAGAGTGCCGTGGTGGCACAGCTCACAGCAACCTCCAGCTGCTGGGCTTAGGTGATTCTCTTGCTTCAGCCTCCTGAGTAGCTGGGATTACAGGTGCCCGCCACAACGCCTGGCTATTTTTTTGTTGCAGTTTGGCCGGGGCTGGGTTTGAACCCACCACCGTCAGAATATGGGACCGGTGCCCTACTCACTGAGCCACAGGTGCCGCCCACTACTCAGGAGTCTTTAAGCCAAAGATCTTAGAGTTTTGTCAAATGGCAAAGGGGACACACATGAAGTAGCATTAAGAAAATAACAATATCATAATTTCAAAGATGGTGGGCAGCACACCAGACGGATAAGAGAGTAAAAATTGCATTACATGCAAAACCTTGTACGCAAATGTTCACAGCAAGCTAGGCACAGTGGCACACACCTACAGCCCTAGTTACTTGGAAGACTGAGGCAGGAGGAGTGCTTGAGCCCAGGTGTTCAAGGCCAGCCTAGGCAACAGAGAGACCTCATCTCAAAAACAAAAGAAAACAACCTTTTTGGAAAAAGTATGGAAGATCCTCAAAGAACTCAAATTAGACCTCCCATTTGATCCTGCAATCCTATTACTAGGTATCTACCCAGAAGGAAAAAAAACCCTTTCGTCATAAGGACATCTGCACTAGACTGTTTATTGCAGCTCAATTTATAATCGACAAAATGTGGAAACAACCTAAATACCCACCAACCCAGAAATGGATTACCATACAATACTATGGGGTGGTGCCTGTGGCTCAAAGGAGTAGGGCGACGGCCCCATATGCCAGAGGTGGCGGGTTCAAACACAGCCCCGGGCAAAAAAACTACAAAAAAACTGCAAAAAAAAAAAAAAGATAGAGACTTTACATGTTTTGTATTAACCTCAATCCATCTTTTGGATTGAGTTGGAACACATTCTTCTAAGTAAAGCATCACAAGAATGGAGAAGCAAGGATCTAATGTACTAGGGCAGCACCTGTGGCTCAATGGGTAGGGCACCAGCCCCATATACCCAGGGTAGTGGGTTCGAACCTGGCCCCGGCCAAACTGCAAGAAAAAAATAGCTGGGCGTTGTGGCGGGCACCTATAGTCCCAGCTGCTTGGGAGGCTGAGGTAAGAGAATCACCTAAGCCCAGGAGCTAGAGGTTGCTATGAGCTATGGCACCATGGCACTCTACTGAGGGTGATAAGATGAGACTCTGTCTCAAAAAAAGAAAAAAAAAAAGAATCCAATATACTCAATTCTGATATGCAGGCAGTAGAGGAGCTAATATAAGGTGGGGGTAGGGGAATGAGATAGCAGGGAGAGGGCAGGAGGGAGGTCACGATGTATGGCACACCTCCTGGGGGTGGGACACAATATAAGAGGGACTTTACCCAACAAATGCAATCAGTGTAACCTAATTCTTCATGTCTTCAATGAATCCAAACAATGAAAAAAAAAAGTTTTTTAGATTAAAAAATTAAAAAGAAAAAAATAAATTAAGAAATTTAAAAAACAGGGGCGGTGCCTGTGGCTCAGTCGGTAAGGCGCCGGCCCCATATACCGAGGTTGGCGGGTTCAAACCCAGCCCCGGCCAAACTGCAACCAAAAAAAAAAAGGAATTAAAAAAACAAACGAACAAAAAAAAGTTCATAACAGTAATATAACACGCAAAAAAAGTAGAAACAACCCAAGTGCCATTTTCAACATCAGAATGGATACAAGATGTGGTTACCCTACAATGAAATATGGTCTAAAAGAGAAGGAGACGCTAACACGCGCTGCAGCACAGACCAACCTCCGGCTGCTGCTGAGAAGAACCTCCAACTAAAATCAGGGTGAGGACACTGAGAATCTACCTTCCATTTTTTGGCAATATGATGGATACAGTTTAAGGGTTTTCATTTTGTATGGAATTAGAGCCTCTTTTCCACTGTGATACTTGACAATACTTTAAATAAAACCTGAACAAAAAGCACAGTGTGATAGTAAAGTGCTATGAAAGACAACTCAACTAAAAGACAGAATAAACGTAGTAACTATTCATTTTAAGTAAAATAAAAACATTTTCACTCTTAGCAGATGACACCACAACTAAAGCATTTAAAAAGAATTAAAAAGAAAGTGCTGTAATAGCTGAATAAAAGTTATTAGAGACTGGCTACTACAGAAGAGATAGCAAACTTATTTCATCCAACCGATACTGAGTCCAGGTAAGGTTGGACCTTCCTAAAATCTGACATAGGACCCATCATTTCAGACATAAGACATGTAGCAAGCTGTGACGCTCAGCACATGCCTGGCAACTCCTCGTGTGGGGTGTACCTGGTAGCCTTCTGTCTTCTTCTGACACCACTTCAGCAAGGCGTTTCTCTTTGACCCTCCATATTCTCTTGCCAGTGCTGAGAGAGGGTCCTTCCTTTCTTCCCTGTTAAGTGAAAACAAAGAGTCCAAAGTCAGAACAGTTTTTATTTGAGCACCAGAAAAAGAGAACAGTATTAGTGTGCATCTTTGAATAAAATAAATGAACATTCTAAGACCATCCAATGGAAACACTTATCTTTTTATGCATTTGATTTTTAGTTTATGGTCCCATAGACCCACTGCTGTCAGGGTTCTCTGCCATGTCAGGGGACTCTATCCACCACATACCCATGAAAACTGGCGAAGAATCAGTATGAAGTCATTTACAACTGACAGAATGCTCTCTGGCCTGCCCAGAAGAGGGGAAACAACCAGACACGGGCAGCATCTGAAAGCTGCCACGCCCCCCCACCCCTTTCATTCACTGCCATAATCTCC
>NW_003852676.1:314814-317935 GCF_000181295.1 Otolemur garnettii
AGGAGTTTAGAGCACTGGGGAGTACTGAGGAGTTTAGAGCACTGGGGAGTACTAAGGAGTTTAGAGCACTGAGGAGTACTGAGGAATACAGAGCAGTAAGGAGAACTGAGGAATACTGAGGAGTACTGAGCATTGAGGAGCATTCGGAGAAAGAGAGTGTTTTGTAATTACAGCCTGCTGCCTGATTATGTAGCCTGTTCTTGCAAGGCTGGTCTGTTTTTCAGGGACTATAAGCAAAGCCAAGACTCCAGCCCACTCCCTATGAACTCAGCAGCCCAATCCCTGTCCTACAGGTGGTGTGCTGTGAGCAGCCCAGCACTCCTCAGCACATTTCTCCTGTGAGTATTTATGCTTCAAAGTACACTATGAAATCAAAGAGAACACATTTAGAGCAGAAGCTTTTTCAACTGAGAAGTATACTGAAACACTATCAATTTTTATTTATTGCAGATCCAAAAGCAAAATAACAGATTTTTTTCAAAGTGCAGTTAGACTGCTACCTTGAAGTAATAATACTTTTATTTATTTATTTACTTTCTGTAGAGACAGAGTCTCACTTTATTGCCCTGGGTAGAACACCGTGGCATCACAGCTTACAACAACCTCCAACTCCTAGGCTGAGGCAATTCTCCCAGCCTTCCAAGTAGCTGGGACTACAGGCGCCCGCCACAACAACCAGCTATTGTTTTTGTTGCAGTTTGGCCAGGGCAGGGTTTGAACCTGCCACCCTCGGGATATGGGGCCGGCACCCTGCTCACTGAGCCACAGGCACTGCCCATAATACTTTTTTATTTTTGTTTGCCAGCCTACCACACTCCTGCTTTGGTTTAAGGGGTCCAAAAAAGTTTCTTACAACATTACTGAACATAGGAAAAAAGAATGAAGATAAAGTTATGTAAATGAACGCAAAAAAGCAGCCTGAAAACAGAAACTAAAATTCTGTGATGCTCAAAGTAAAAATCACTATTATAATAAATGTGAAAGGTTGACTCTGGCTCATATAGGGTCCGTTTTGTTACAGAAATGGTTTTAAAAGTCCAAAGTAGAACAAACTCTGTAGCAGCACAGTGAGATGCTGTAGAAAAGAGCCACTCGGCCTACAAGGTCATTTCTTGCAACTTCTTCATTTTGAGATGAGAAACTGAGGTCAGGAGATGACCTGTGGAAGAGCGCAGGTCTTGGTGGGGGGCCGGGAGTCCTGCCTCCCAAGCCAGTGCCCTCTGCACAAGCACTGTGGAGGGAGCCCAGTGCCAAGGACACAGACGAGTACTGGCAGCCCCTTCCCTGGCCGAGCTCCCTTGCCACTGCACTCCTTGCTTGTTCCCAAGGTGCACTGCTTTGCAACCACTATTCAAAGGGGGTGGCCCTTAGAGGTGGGCCTTGAAAATAAGTTCAGAATTTGAGCTCAAGGAGCCAAGTATTCCATTAATCTCCAAAACTATAAATCAATATATGGTTACATTTCTGCAACTCGTTCCTATTCCTCCTTCAATTTTTCTTCATATTGGTCTAAGTTTTCCTCATCACTATACACAATGTTTGCTAAATTGCAGACATATATTTTTTTCTTCTAAGTGCTTAATACCTCTTAGTCCAAAGTGGTTTCTGATATAAGAGAACTATGAATAAAATATTAACTTACATTTTCATGTGTTCTTTATCAATTATTAATGCAGCACCATGTTCCCAGACTCCCAGTATAAACAATTAGAGAGCCATCTTTGATATTGCCCATTCTTGCATTCCTCTTATAAAAATCTGTTGCTGAAATCATCTTTCCTTTTGAAAAACCTCCTAGGTCTGAAAGTCTCCTTTCTCTAACACCTTGGTCTAGACTTGGTGACTCTGTTCCAGAAATACTATTAATACCCTTTTAGCTAGCTTCCCTCACTTTTATCCAGAAGAGAATATTCCTTGAATCATCTTCTCACACTGATGTATTTATCCCACTTTATGACCCACATCAAAGCAACTCGACTGGACCTGAAAGAGGATCCATCACCTCACCATACTCTACCTAGTCAGTATTTTCTTCTACTGGCCCTGATATGGAAGATGTACCTTGCTTGGCTTTCTGGATCCATTCTCTGGGCATCTGCAGTCCCAGCTACTTACAGCATCCCCCTCCAGATGCCTCATTTATTCAGCCCTTTGTACATTCTCTTATTTTACTAACTTCGCCAGTAAGTCCCCCTTCCCGTCCACAACCCTTAAGGCCCCCCTCAAATTCTACCCTCCTAGGACACATTTCCTAACACTCCACTCACACTCTCGGATTCAAATTTCACAATACTTAGTTTTGCACTCAACTATCCTCTAATTAAAAAAAAAAAAAAAAAACAGCTACTGTGAGAAAGAAACTCTCTCTTTTATTACTTTGCCAGCATCTTCTATACCATGTACCCAATTCTGGACATAGAAAAAGAAAAAGCCCTCACAGGGCTCAAATGCCACTACTTTACAACCTCCTCATTTACTATCCAAAGACCAGGAAGGGTACATATGAAACCCACCAATGTTTGCTGACCCTACCTTATCCGGCTCCGGGTGGTGGGAGTCACAGAGGCCGTGGGAGAAGAGGACAGGGAAAGCTGAGGAGATGTGGTTCCCATCGCCATGAGAGAGGCCGGAGACGCTCCCTCTGGTGCAGAAATGTCCCGTTTCATTTCTTCACTACTTCGTCGAGATACTGATTATGAAAAATAGTCATTATGATTTTATAGCAAAAGAACATTAGACTGAATTGAGATTATTGAGATTGTTTCTTCTGAAGAGTCCAAAAAGAACAGATATTGCCATATAAACCAATACTTTATCATATCGATAACTGACAAAATTTCTTATTTTATTCATAAAATAAAAAAAAAATCTAAAAAGGGACAGTAGTGGAAATGTGCACAGAAGCCCACACCCCTTGTAGACAGGGCATCTTATCCAGCCCTGCAACACTCACACCACTGGAAGCACAGAGAGGACCATATAAGCATCTGTTTAAATGTAACTAAAAACCAAAGGCTAATGACAGCAGTTAATGACAGACACTCACAGTTAAAAAATCAACACAAGGCTCGGCGCCTATAGCTCAACCGGCTAAGGCGCCAGCCACGTACACCTAAGGTGG
>NW_003852676.1:319264-320344 GCF_000181295.1 Otolemur garnettii
AAAGAAAGAAAGAAAGAAAGAAAAGGGCTCTGGAATGGCAGTTTCAGCTCATCACAGGACTTCCCACTGATTTAAAGACCCAGTTCTGATGCACAGAGAACTGCGGTAAAGTCACTTCATGCTCAAGGTAACGTCAACCACACTGAGGCAGGGTTCAAGGGATTGCATGGCGCAATTCTCCGTTGAGATAAGGTTATAACGAAAAAAATAATGCAAACGATTGCTAAACAGAAGTGTTAGCTCCAGAAGACAAAGTAAGCCCATCTAATTCATCACTGTAGGATGGCTTTATCATACTATAAAAGGTCCAGAAAATTTTTGGTATGTTTTGAAATAACTCTTCAAAATCAATCATGATATACTTTAAAATAAATATCCCAATCTTTCACAATTGTATCAACTTTATAGGAAGCTTTATTTTCAGTATATCATCTGGCACAATGTAGACCTTTAACAAATACTTGTTAAGTGAACAAATTATCTAGATTTGTTGTTTTTAAGTGCCTTTTTTTTTTTTTTGAGACAAAGTCTATGTCGCCCTGGGTAGAGTGCTGTGGCATCACAGCTCACAGCAGCCTCAGACTCTTGGGCTCAAGTGGTACTCTTGCCTCATCCTCCCAAGTAGCTGGGACTACAGGCACCCCCCACAATGCCCAGCTATTTTTTGTTGTTGTGTTGTTGCAGTTGTCATTGTTGTTTTTTGGCTGGCCCAGACTGGGTTCAAACCCACCAGCCTTGGTGTATGTGGCCGGTGCCGTAACCACTGTGCTACAGGTACCAAGCTCAAGTCCCATTTTTAAAATGTGATCTCTGTAGAAGTTGGAAGGTACAAGGCAAATTCAGAATATAAATAACCAACTCAAGAGCTGAAGAAGCAAGTAGAGTCAAATAAGTCTACAGAGAAAGTATTCAGTTCCATTATTAAGAAAAGGTCTTTAAAATTTTTTTCAGATAGGCTCGGCGCCTGTGGCTCAAGCGGCTAAGGCGCCAGCCACATACACCTAAGGTGGCAGGTTCGAATCCCCAGCCCTGGCCCATCAAACAACAATGATGGCTGCAACCAAAAAATAGCCGGGTGTT
>NW_003852676.1:320606-325931 GCF_000181295.1 Otolemur garnettii
ACTCACTTTCAGAGGCCAAATCAGGAGGATCAAAGATTGCTTAAGACCGGGAGTTTGAGGGCAGTCTGAACAAGAGCAAGATGCCCTACTCTGCAAAAATCCTATTATTCTTTTAACAAGTTCCTGATACAAAGAAGAATATGGACTTGATAGTAGGAGCTGTAACAACCAAACCAAAGACATGGCCTTGAGGGTGGAAGCCATGATAGTGGAGAAGAAAGAGGTAAGAAGCCATATCCTCAGTGATGTCAAAAAGATGAGGTCTATATCATCTCCATTTGAAAATGGGCAGGCTTATGACTACTCCGACAAAAATGGTACAAGGAAGTGATGCTATGTGACCTCCAAAGCTGGGTCTTTAAAGGCCATAAAGATTCCTCCTTGCTTGCTGGGACACTGGCTGTTGGAAGAAGGCCGACCCCTGAAGCTGACATGATGGGGAAGCTTCATGAAAGTGTTCTGCTCGACAGTTCCAGCTGAGCCTCGCCTTACAGCCACTCCTGCCAACCGCCAGCTGTACGAGCTTGCCTACCTGCTCAATACCCCCAAGTGATTTCTGTTGACAACATGCGAAATAGCCATACCCTCTGGCCAAAGTCCTGACCCACAAAATTGTGAGATATAATAAAAAGAACTATTATTTAAAAAAAGAAAAAAGTCATTACCTGCGATGGTCTTGGCACTTTCCATGGCAGGGACTCTTGGCAGAGAAGCAGGTCGGCTGGTTGAAGATGTTCTCAACAGATGCTCTGCATGAAGCAGAAAGGACATGGTAAAGAGAGCCGACACCAAACTTTAAAGTAATAAACACACAGGTGAGCTTTGCTCCTTTCAGCCTTCAGGCTCGCCCTTTCAATCCAGGGCATTTCAATGATTTCTCCCAGCCTGTTTGTCCAAAACAACTCTCCTGGCCAAAGAACACGTAAAACATTCCATTCAACATTTCACTTCTAAGGATGAGTCCCACACAGATGGATGCTTCCACATCACTGGCTGCCACTAACCTCTCTGATGCAATCTGATGGAGATTCAAAGATCCGCTATTGCAGTTAGGTCTAAAGGACAAATCAAATAAAGGCCTTGCCTTCATGGGCCTATGGTTAGTGTGGAGCCACAGATATGTACAGACAGACAGGTCAGAACAATTAGGCAGAATGAACAAGTGTTATCAAATCATGGAGACAAAGCCATTCACTCTGACTTCCTGCAAAGGGAAGGCTTCAGAAGCACAATGAGGCTGATCTGGCCCTCCTGCAGAGAAGAGGGTAGGGAACTGTTTGTCAGTCAGATAATCAGAGCAAAAGGTACAAGGACACTTAAGATAGAGAATAATAAAGGCCAAGTATGGCTAAAACACAGGGCCTACGAAGGACAGGGAGGGCAACGGGCTTTACGGGAGGGTGGGGCTGGCTGAGGAGAGCCCCTCTACCTAGTGTGAGGACTTTAGTCTGAGGCCAACAAGGAAACACCAAACACTTCTGGGGATTCAGGGAAGGACCCAATCAGACGCTGCCTTTACTGTGTGGGCAGCCTCACCTCACTCCTCTCCCCTTGTTCTCTGAATACAAGCTGTCTTGTGCTCCCTGAACACTGGCATAACCTGTCCCCTCCTCTCCACTCCTCCATTCTCTCCTTAGCCTGGCTAACTCTACTATCCTACCGGCTTCAGTTGAACATCACTGCCCCAGGACCTGGGTCCCCCAAGCACAGACTGAGGGGTCCCCACCGACTCCCTCTCCCTGAACAATTCCCACTGAGGGCGCCAAGCCTGACAGCAAAGCGTCTTCAGGCCAGGACACAGGGAGGTAGGCATGAGGACTAGATGTGTTCTGCCTGGTCAGCGCCTCGTGTGTTGCGGGTGTGTGACAGGGGGCATAATGAAGACCTGTGGTCCCCATCCCCAGGGCTGTAAATCAGTGCCAGCCCATGGTCTGTTAGGAAATGGGCTGCACAGGAGGTGAGTGGTGGGCAGGCGAGCCAAGCTTCATCTGTATTGACAGCTGTTCCCCTGTCATATCAGTGGTGCTGCTAGATTCTCACAGGAGTGCAAACACAACTGTAAACTGTGCATGCAGGGATCTACAGTGTGTGCTCCTTACGAGAATCTAATGACCCACACACACCCCATCCCGGTCTGTGGAAAACTGTCTTCCATGAAAACAGTCCCCGGTGCTAAAAAGTCTAGGGACTGCTGATGAACATTCTCAGCCTTGCCGTCCCAGAGAGCCCACAACTTCTTTTTAATAAGTGACAATTTAAACAATATCCCCCCTCAAAATAAAATGATGTCCAAAATAATGGCACAGGGCATTATCTGTTAAGGACAGCATATCTTCACTCCAGAATACCTCTTCTAAGAGCATGAAGAACATTTGGCTGTGATGACCCACCACTCCAGAGGCCCAGGGAGGGGGCTAACTTTCTTCTATTTTTTTTTTTTTTTTTTGCCTTTTTGGCCAGGGCTGGGTTTGAACCTGCCACCTTTGGCATATGGGGCCAGTGCCCTACTCCTTTGAGCCACAGGTGCTGCCCCGGGGCTAACTTTCTTAATGAATTGCTCTGAGTTAACTTTCTTAATGAAGGTAAGACATACACAGCTTACAGTCATGATAGTTTCTTGAACAAATCTCTCTGCAAAGACCCTACAAGCAAGCACCAATCAGAACTGTAAACCCTGTCAGCAGTTGGCATTTATCCTTACAGGAAGGGTATGCTGTGTACAAAGTTTAACAGACAAAACCATGTTAGCAGAACATAGAAAAAAGGTACAGATATCAATGTTTTAAATTTCATCAAGTTTTCCATTCTACAATTATTCTACATTTCCTTAAAAATCTTAGTCTCCTAAAGAACACAGCCAATTAAGAAAGTGAAAACAAAGGTTAAAAAGACGAAAAGAGATATCAGCTATGGATGTAGGCATAAGCCCTTGTCATTTCCTGCATAAAGTATTTGTAAGTTATTATATTTAAATTTTCTCTTTTACAGCACAGGCTGTAAGCACACAAATGGAAAAAGTTCACGAAATGTACTGTGGATATATGCCCCCAGCACCTGGCTGGGTCTTCTCACTGCATGTCTAAGAATCCAAATCTGCCTCACTTCTGTAGACACTCTGCTAGCACTGTACCTACTTCCTGAAAATGTACAAAAACATCCTGAAAGCCCAAGTAGGTTATTTTTTAAAAAATTATTTGTGGTAATTTTCAACAGCTAAAACACAGTCTGCTGCCATTTCATAAAGTATTTTTTCTGTGAGAATCAAATCTGCCCAGAGGCACTTGTCACAGTAAGAACACAGGTCCATTTACTACTGCAATAAGCAGGCTGGTTTCCATCTTTATGTCAAGCTGTTGGTTTATTCCTCTTCAGGAAATAAGATTAGTGTATTACAATTGAGTGTAGCAGGCAGAAGGGAACATATTTTACAGTAATAGATCCTATTCTATTGCCACATGGAGCTATTGTCATCTTTATACCATTCATTAAACAAAAATCATTTCGATGTCCACTACTTCCAGGCACTGGGTCTGGTGCAAAGGTCAGAGAAAGGAAGAAAGGAAGTAGGAAACTTGCCCTCATTTATTTTGAGACAGAGTCTCACTCTGCCATGGGTAGAGTGCTGCAGTGTCATAGCTCACAGCAACCTCAAACTCTTGGGTTTAGGCGATCCTCCTGTCTCAGCCTCCCCAGTAGCTGGAACTATAGGCACCTGCCACAGCACCTGGCTAGTTTTTCTATTTTTAGTAGAGATGGGGTCTTGCTCTTGCTCAGGCTGGTCTTGAACTCCTGAGGTCAAGTGAACCACCCGTCTTGGCCTCTAAGAGTATGGCCACCATGGCCAGCCTGAAAGCAAGACATTTAAAAAAATCACTACGAGGTCCAGGATGTGGCTTAAACCCATGAGTTTGAAGTTGCAGTGAGTGCGATGATGCCACTGAACTCCAACCTGGGCAGCAGAGTAAGACTCTGTCTCTAGAGGAAAAAGAAAACAAAACAAAACAAAAAATAAGGAATAGTAGGAAAGAACAAGTACAAGGGGTGCTGGGAACAAAAAGGCAACGAGCCCTGGTCTTAAGGGAAGGCCTCCTTTGCTGTCAGGAAATGACAGCAGAGTTTAGGTTAGAAGGTTAATTAATAGTTTTCATGCAGCAAAGGAGAGCTTGGAAGAAAAAGTATTCCTGACTGAGAGTACAACATACACCACAAGAAATCCAGGACAGTGATGTGCAGAGTGCAAGGGGGACGCGCAGAGTGAGTTGAAGCTGGGAAGGCAGATGGAGGACCAGATTAGGCCAGTGTGAGTCACACTTTGGAGTGTGGGCAATGGGGAGCCAGTGAAGGTTCTATCTCTTGTTCTGGCTGCAGTGGATTGGAGAAGGGCAATAGTACATGCAGGATGGTGAGTCCAACTGCACAAATCACAGATGGTGACAACTTGGACATAGGAGGTGCCAGGGTAGCTGTGATATAAAGAGATTCAAGAGCTCTTCAACGTGGTGGAACTGACTTGCTCACCAAGCAGATGTGGCAGTGAGGATGGAGGTACCGCACACAAAGAGAAGACAGGTGAGGAGTACTATGGAAAGAAGAGATGGCAATACACTGAATTTGAGAACCCTCAAGACACCCCAGGAAAGATGTACAGCAAGCAGTTAGAGAGAGAGTGCAGAAGGAATATACAGCTTTGGAAGTTATTAGCATATAGCCAGTGGGGCGAATATACTTGGTGACGGAGGCTATTGGCAACCTTGGTCAGAACAATCCAACATACTGGTGGGGACAAGAGTAAACTGAGAATGTGCTGAGGAGTCGGGTGGGGGGGAGGAAAGATGTGGAGGTAGGCTGTGGAAGGGCAAGGGAGAAAATATGGTAGCTGGTGGGCAAGAGAGTGGGATTTTCTTTTCTTAACAGGAACAATGGAAGAAGCCAATAAAGAAGGCAAAGTAGGAGAGGCAGGAGGAGGGATGATGGATCAGCAGCATAAGGCTGGCAGCATCTGAGAAGCCAAAGGGGATGAGACCCAGGACGGGGACAAGGGGGTGACCTACACAGACTGATACGCTGTTCATCCCACAGATGGCGGTAGACCAGTGCACTAGGTCTGCTACCTAATTCTAATTTTAGAAATCAGAAATAAATAGGTGTAAGTAGTTATTCATTTTTGTTTCCCAAATCAAATTTCTAGTCAAAACAGGTTGAAAAACAGAAGCTTGGCTCAGTGCCTGTAGCTCAGTGAGTAGGGTACTAGCCACATACACCAAGGCTCAAGGAGTAGGGCACCGGCTCCATATACTGGGGGTGGCGGGTTCAAACCCGGCCTCG
>NW_003852676.1:325951-327143 GCF_000181295.1 Otolemur garnettii
TGGCACAATAGCTGTGGAGAAAACATGAGAAGGCACACCCAAAATGCAAACAGTCACCACAAAAAACATGCAATGGTGGGGCAGTGTCTGTGGCTCAAAGGAGTAGGGCACTGGCCCCATATGCTGGAGGTGGCAGGTTCAAACCCAGCCCTGGCCAAAAACAAACAAAAACAAAAAAAAAACAAGACCAGTACTAAAAAGAAAAAAACACGCTCAACAAAGACTAGAAGAGGAGATGGAGGTTAGTTCTACAGTGCTGTCCTGGGGGGGTATCTTGGGGGTTAGTTAGAAAAAAAATAAAAAAAAAAAAAAAAAAAAACCCGGCCTCGGCCAAAAACAAACAAAAACAACAAAAAAATATGATCAGTATTATAAAGGAAAATATCCTCTCAATAAATGAACGAATAGGAAATCAAAGCTGGGTGTGGTGCCCTGCGCCTGTAGTCCCAGATACTCCAGAGCGTGAGGCAAGAGGATTGCTTGAGCCCAGGAGTTTAAGGTTACATACAGTGAGTTTTGATAATGCCATCACACTCTAGCCTGGGTGATAGAGCAAGACTCTCCCTCCAAAAAAATTTCTGGAAAGAATAAAAATAATAAAGAAAACCTAGGCTTGAACATACAACCAACTAGACATTTACGAAACACTCTACCAAGTAAGAGCAAATAAGCGCACGCTGCTTCGTGAGAGAAGCCTGAACACAGCCTGGAAAAGGCAGGACCTCGAGGAGTGGGGAGTGGGGAGGGTCGACCACAAACGTGCAGCCTGAGGGAATTTGGAGTTGATGGATCTGTTCTGTACAGAAGCGAGAAACTGTGATAATGGATAAAAGACTATTTATTTATCAAAATCCACAGAACTGTACACAGAGGGCAAATTTTACTGTTTGTAAATTAAAAAAGAAAATCAACCAGAATAGGGTGGAGGAGATAAAAATGGAATTCAGACTGGCTGAATGTGACAAACTAATCTAACTGTACTACAGAAGCAGGACATACACGCTAAAGGGAGCAGGGAAAAGGAGTTTATTACTCAGGTAGCTTTGGGGAGAAGAAGTGTTCTGACTGATACTATACGGTTAAATAAAGGTTTTAAAAACAGTATGTAGGCTCAGTGCCTGTGGCTCAAATGGCTAAGGCGTCAGCCACATACACCTAAGGTGGCGGGTTCAAATCCCCAGCCCGGGCCCTC
>NW_003852676.1:327437-335356 GCF_000181295.1 Otolemur garnettii
TTTTTTTTTTGCAGTTTTTGGCCAGGGCTGGGTTTGAACCCACCACCTCCAGCATACGGGGCCGGCGCCCTACCCCTTTGAGCCACTGGCGCCTCCCGACTACAAGGTTTCTAACCACCAAGAGAAAGAAGTTACAAACAAGGAGAGGGGGAAAGGCTAGAATAAACCCTTTGGTGGTAGCGTGGAGTCAGAAGTACCAGTGAAATGCATGGTGTTAGACAGACAGATGGATGGATGTGTGCATGCATGGGTTGGGACACACACAGAAAATGTCCTTAGCTCTATCCAGAAAGAGACTAAAGGGAGTGAAACCCAGTAGTAAATAGTACATCTAGCACCCAAAGCTTAGCTTCTAAATACTATTCTCTAATAATACGTAAGAAACGGTTGATTCCAGGGCTATCGCAGAAAAAATAAACAACAACAACAACAACAAAAAACAAAGATAAGTCTGGAGCATCTTGTGGTGCCAAAAAATAAAAAAGTAACATTGTGGGGTTGAGGGAAGGTTAAAAAGAGGAAAGAATCAACATGAAAGACCTCCCCACGGACAACACTGAAATAACCACAGGATAGATAAAAATAGCAGATTATAACCCAGAGAATAAAATAAACATTGGCTCATCTACAGTAAGGTGGATAAATAGTATAAATATAATAATGCATGTAAATAATTCCCTACAGGCAGAATCACCACTGAAACATTATAGTGTAACTATTGAGGGCAAAATGCATAAAGAGATGTTAATAAAGTCAGGAGAGACAGGGCAGTGCCTGTGGCTCAGTGGGTTGGGAGCAGGCCCCATATACCGAGGGAGGCGGGTTCAAACCTGGCCCGCTAAAAAATAGCTGAGTGTTGTGGGGGGTGCCTGTAGTCCCAGCTACTTGGGAGGCTGAGGCAAGAGAATCGCTAAGCCCAGGAGTTGGAGGTTGCTGTGAGCAGTGTGATGCCATGGCACTCTACCGAGGGCGATAAAGTGAGACTCTGTCTCTACAAAAATAAAATAAAATAAAATAAAATAAAATAAAATAAAATAAAATAAAAAAATAAATAAAGTCATGAGAGAAAATTTTATCAGGAACAAGATACTAATTCCCAGTGGATGACCACCTCAAGCAAGTGATCAAGGCTAATTTAACATCACCAGTAACAGGACACATGCACATCATGTACCCTGATATGATGCCCTGTACCCTGACATGTCCAGTCTCCTTCCCACTGAAACATAACCTCAACCTAACTGGGAGAAAAACATCAGACAAGCCCCTGAGAGGGCAAAGTAACTGACCAGTATTCTGTAAAACTGTCAAAGTCATGAACATCAGGGAAAGAATGAGAAATAAGGCAAATGAGATAAGACAACTAAGGGTGAGCGGGATCCTGGATTTGATCCCAGAATAGAAAAAGCACGTTAGTGGAAAACACTGGTAAAATCCAAATAAATTCTGTAGGTCAGTTAATAATATTTGGCTAGGTATGGTGGCTCACAACTGTAATCCTAGCACTCTTGGAGGCCGAGGTGGGCAGATCCCCTAAGCTCAGGAGTTTGAGACCAACCTGAGCCAGAGCAAGACCCTGTCTCTAAAAATAGCCAGGTGTTGTAGCGGGCGCAACAGGATGGCTTAAGCCTAAGAATTTGAGTTTGCTGTGAGCTATGATGCCACAGGACTCTACTGAGGGCAACAAAGTGAAACACTATCTCAAAAAATAAATAAATAAGTAAACAGTTAATAATATTTTACTGGTTTTAATTTCTCTACTTTTGATCACTGTTGTATAGTTATGTAGGATGTTTACGTTAGGTAAGCCGGATGAAAATTTTAAGGGAACACAAAATTTTTGTAACTCTTTGGTAAGTCTAAACATATTTCAAAAAAGTTTATAGATGGGTGGAGCCTGTGGCTTAGTGAGTAGGGTGTCAGCCCCATGTACTGAGGGTGGCAGGTTCAAACCCGGCCCCAGCCAAATTGCAAGCAAAAATAGCCCGGCATTGTGCTGGGCACCTGTAGTCCCAGCTACTTGGGAGCCTGAGGCAAGAGAATTGCCTAAGCCCAGGAGTTGGAGGTTGCTGTGAGCTATGATGCTACAGCACTCTACTGAGCAATAAAGTGATACTCTATCTCTTTAAAAAAAAAAAGTTGAGAGACAGAGAGAACAATTTTAACAAATACTGATAAGCACACAGAAGCATACTAATTACAACTTGCTTTGTGAAAAGCAAATATAGCAAAATGCTGAGGAATTTAGGTATCTGGCTATTCACTGCACAATTTTTCAACTTCTATGTATGTTTTAACATTTTCATCATAATATATTGGAAAAAACAGAAGCCTAGATATACTGTTTTTTATCAAGACAAATACCAAGAACCACAGGGGAATAGAAGGAAAAAGAGGTTTTTAAAAAAAAACCTTAGAAGCCAATAGATACCCATACGACCTCAAAGCAGCAGTCCCCAAGCTTTTTGATGCCAGGGACCGGTTTTGTGGAAGACAGTTTTTCCATGGATTGGGGACAGGGAGATGATTTCAGAATGATTCAAGCACATTACAGCTTCACGTCAGATCACCAGGGTCCTCATCAGGAGCACGCAGCCTACAGCCCCTGCATATGCAATTTATAGTAGGGCTTGCGCTCCTCTAAGAATCCAATGCTGCTGCTTCTCTAACAGGAGACAGCTCAGGCAGTGATGTGAGCGATGGGAAGCAGTTGTAAACAGATGAAGCCTCGCTGACTCACCTGCCGCTCATCTCCTGCCGTGCGGCCAGTTCCTAAGAGGCCATGGACCAACAGACCAGCACTGGTCCACTGGTTGGGTGCTGGGGACCACAGCTGTAAAGCACAGCAGGGTAGGATTTCTCTCAGTTTATCCTGGGAACTTCATGGGTAGGGCCAGCTCTAAAGCTGAGGCAGAATCTAGTTATATCTAAACTTTGGAGGGAAAAAAAATTTCTGTGAAATTTTTAACACTAAACAGAAAACTTTTTCTTTTAAACTTAAAAATGACGAGATGGTAATTTGTAACCCAGGTTTGATGTCCTAACTTTGTCTCACACTTACGGTAACATAAGCAATATTTTTTAAATATCAAACTTTAAAAAGTAATTTTATATCTCAAGCCTCAAATAATGTAATTTAGACAGATAATACTTACAGAATCTGACTGTACTTGAACTAACCAGCTCTCTGAGATATGGGCGTGTCTGAGCTTAAAGACCTGATAACAGAAACACTGACTCCTGGACAATCCTCACTCCTCAACTGCCAGCCAGCTGCGGTGTGTGCAAAACATTCTGGACTCAGGAGGTCACTGTGCAAGTGGGGATTGTAAAGACCTTTCCAACTACTGTGTCCATACACCTGGTAGCAGGTCTATGCTCTTCTGCTTAGGATGCAATGCTAATTCACACACTGTCTACAGAGACTCACTAAGCTGCACCAGTCACGATCCTAGTCATTTAATCCAGCTGCCAACAGCGCCAACAACACAGTGCTCCATCAGCCCACTGATGGTAAGGTTGCTCAGGTCTGGAGCACTTTCCTGCAACTGACACCAAAGTGTGATGCAAAATGTAATAGACCAAAACCCACACCTTTTATGGAATACTTAACTGGAAAAAAGGACCCAACAAACTCTCTTATTTAAGTATAAGCAAAACAAGAGGCAGCACCTTTTAAAAATTTAGCAATGAAGCCACTGAAAACTTTTAAAACAAAAGCTATAGACTTTCTGATTTATATCAAGGTAAAAGAGACAAGAAGGAAAAGCAGCTCAACACAGTTTGGGAAGCCTCCGCCTTTCTTATCATGGTGGCTTTCTATAGCCACAAATTATTTACTTCTTTTAATTTGGTAAGTGGTTCCTTTCTCTAATGTCTGTTTAAGTTAAAAGAACACAGTATCAACAACTCCCCAGATAAAAATTCCCTCAGTGTGTTTTTCTCTCTCTCTTACAACTGCAGTGTTTCAGTCAGGTCCAATTCAGTCCTAACCACGGACTGAAGCAGAGCATGAGCCCAGAACTGACAAGACTGGGAGCACACACCACATACCCTGCAAATTAGATACAGCACCAGATGATAAAATGAGCGTGCCAAGAATGGAATCTCAATGCATTCAGCCTTCTATAATCCTGGCCCACAGACCTTCCCTACACAAAGCCAAGGTAATAGAAATGATTAAGAGGTAACCTTTGCCCAATTGCCCAAATTTGCCCCTTCCTAAGAGTCACTTGGGGTGCTTATGAAAGTGGAATTTCCAAACTCCCTTTCCTAGACAGTCCATGTCAGTACTTCTAAGGTGCAGCCCAGGATTCCATACTTTAACAAGCAACTTGGCTAAGTTTGAGAAACACTGCTGGTGCTAGTCTTCCCTGGCAAACTTTGCCCTGCTCTGACCAGATCTTGAAGGCAGGAGACAGGCTATGGTGCTGGCTCTATCACAGAGCTGTGTGAAGACCAGTAAGTCCTTCCCATGGGCCCTGAGGGGTTGCTGGACCTTGCCTTTTGGAGTCTCAGCTCCCTCTATGACAACATACAGCACAGAGATCCAAGGAAGGGGTGTGGAGTTGGCTGTCAGGGCCCCTGTCTGATAAGTATGTTAACCTGAGTCATTCAAGTCCTTGAAGCATCATTTTTGTGACTGTAAAGTGGGGATGACAATAACACCCATGCTAGCAGGGACTGTGAAAACAGTCTCATAAGAGTTGTAGCGAAAGATGCACTTAATAATTAATTTCTCCCTTTGCAACTTAGACATATTATTAGTTAAGCTTCCAAAACAAAGGTATACCAGATTCACTGAAATAATACAAAAAGCAAAGAAAACAACTTAGTTTGCCAAAGAAGCCAGAAAGCTTCACAAGTTGACAAAATATGTGAAATGCTGTGACATGATATATGTACCTTGAACAGGGATCTCCCCATAGTTTGGTCGCTTATCTGACAGGGATGTCAGGGGTTTAGATGTTGAGATTGGTCCACTTATGGAATGTCTCTGAAATCAAAAGATAAAACAGTATCAAAGTTAGGTTAAATCTAGTGTTGGGATTCACAAAGTAAATATTACACTGAGTAAATATTTAGTTATAAATTTGCATTAATTCCTTCTGTACTGCTATAATAAGGCTGCAACATACACGTGTGTGTGCACACACATTCTCTCTCTGCAGACATAAAATGTGATCATTATGCTATCTAAAAATTTAAATTTATTATTATGAGGTAATTGTAGATTCATAAGCAGTTGTAAGCAGTAATACTGAGAAATGCTGTGGACTCTTTACCCAGCTTGCCCAATGGTGACACCCTGTGATCAGTAGGAGATGACCATAGCCAGGTCACTGACACTGACAGTCATGGCAGAGAATACGCCCATCACCACCAGGACCCCTCAGTGGCCTTTCACAGCCACTCCCACCTTCTCTCCCTGACCCTCTATCACTGACCCTTGGTAACCACTGGTTAAAATATCACATACCAATTCACTAACTATAAAAACCTTGCTCCAGGCTGGGCATGGTGGCTCACACCTGCAATCCTAGCACTCTGGGAGGCTAAAGCAGGTGGACTGCTTGAGCTCAGGAGTTTGAGACCAGCCTGAGCAATAGCAAGACCCTCTTCCCTACTAAAACCAGAAAAAATTAGCCAGGCATTGTGGTGGGTGCCTGTTGTCCCAGCTATTCAGGAAGCTGAGGCAAGAAGTTCACTTGAGCCTGGGAGTTTGAGGTTGTTGTGAGCTATGATGCCACAGCACTCTACTCTGTCTCAAATAAATAAATAAAATAAAAACATGCTCTAAACTAAAATGCAGCTGTACTGGCCATTCATGCCCTGTCTCTAAAGAGATCTCAATGTGTCTGGCATCTCAATCCAGCACCAGCAACAACTTTGTCACTGGCTTCCTCATCTCCAGAGTTCCCTCCCAAGCAGCCAGAAGTGCACACACAAGGACTCAAAACCCTTCTGCCACCTCTACATACTGCTGAAGTACACCAAACTCCTTCCTTACTATCCCACAGACCAGGCTACTTGTCTGTGCTTTTTCTCATGCACGATTCTCTCCACTTTCCCCCAGCCCTGTTTGATCTGGCCAACTTCTAACCATTCTTTTCATATTCTCAGCAGATACGTGGGAGGAGTCCATCTTCTCCACATCCTTACCATGCTTGGTATCATGAGTTTTTTGAATTCTGGCCCTTCTGAAGGGTGTGGAGGGGGAGCTCACTGTGCACTCAATTTTCATTTCCCTGAACTAATGACATTGAGTATGTTTTCATGTGCTTATTAGCCATTTGTGTAGAGTCTCTTGGGAAGGGTCTTTTGGAATCTTTTAACCGTTACTTACTGGGCTGGCGTCCTCCTAATGAGATACAGTGCATTCTTTTGTCAGATGAATGTCCTGTAAAATACACTCTTCCCCAGACCGCAACTCGCCTTCACATTTGCTTACGGTCTTGCAGAAAGTTCAAAATTTTTTTTTGTTTTTTATTTTGCATTTTGGTCAGATTTTCATTTATTGTGGTCTTAAGCATGAATATGACTTATCAATGCCCATTTATAGGAGCAACAAGAACAAGACCATAAAAATAAAATAATTTGGCTCGGTGCCTGTGGTTTAAGTGGCTAAGGCGCCAGCCACATACACCTTAGGTGGCGGGTTTGAATCCAGCCTGGACCTGCCAAACAACAATGATGGCTGCAAGCAAAGAATAGCCAGGCGTTGTGGCGGGCGCCTGTGGTCCCAGCTACTTGGGAGGCTGAGGCAGGAGACTTGCTTGAGCTCAGGAGTTGGAGGTTGCTGTGAGCTGGGATGCCACGACACTCTACCCAGGGGGATAGCTTGAGGCTCTGTCTCAAAAAATAAATAAATAAAAATAAAAATAAAAAATAAATAAAACAATTCTGGGCAAGTGTGTTCCGTGTACTTAGCTGCCCCACTCTGACAGTCAGAAGTGATTATATGTAGCATTCCTGGGCCCTTCCAGTGAGAGGGAGAGTTGTGGGTTGTTTCTTCCAAATGAAACAGCCATTCTCTGCTGAGATTCCAGAATAGCCAAGACACTGCAGGAAGATAGTCATTTAGGCCTGTTCAAAACCAACAGCTATATAGCATAACTGCTGGTCTTCAGTCAGGGCATTAGAAAGCTTTAAATTTTGATGCAAAATTTATCAATTTGCCATTATGACCTATGTTTTCTTACATCCTAAATAAGAAATCTTTGTATTCTTAAAGGTCTAAAGTTATTCTCTCATGTTCTCATCTAAAAGTTTTATAGGCCAGGCATGGTGACTTCTATCTGTAATTGCAGCACTTTGGGAGGCAGAGGTGAGAGGATCACTTAAGACAGAAGTTCACGACCAGCCTAGGCAACAGTACAAGAACCCATGTCCACAAAAATAATTTTTTTAATTAGCCAGGCATAGTTGCACACATCTGTAGGCCCAGCTACTTCCAAGGCTGAGGCTAAATAAATATATAAATAAAAGTTTTGTAGTTTTAGCTTTTACATTTAGGTCTACAGTCAATTTCAATTTTTTGTGTATGCCGTGAGGTAAGGGTTGAAGGTTTTTTTCTTCCCATTTGGTTATTTCAGAACATTTCTTAAAAATTCTATCCTTGTCCCACTGAATTACCTTGGCATCTGTGCTGCCAATCAAATGACTGACTTCTGAACACTCTTATCTGACCCACTGATCTAATGTCTTCATTGAAAACAAGCATCAGGGCTCGGCGCCTGTGGCTCTAGCGGCTAAGGCGGCAGCCACATACACCTAAGGTGGCGGGTTCGAATCCCCAGCCCGGGCCCGCCAAACAACAATGATGGCTGCAACTAAAAAAAGAAAAAAATGGCCAGGCGTTGTGGCAGGCGCCTGTAGTCCCAGCTACTTGGGAGGCTGAGGCAGGAGACTCGCTTGAG
>NW_003852676.1:336459-342309 GCF_000181295.1 Otolemur garnettii
AAAAAAAAAAAAAAAAAAGCCATTCCATTCTCCTTTGACTTGCATTGCTTCTAACTAAAAGTCTGGTCATTCTTACCCAGCCGTCCTTAAGAGGTTTTTAAATCATCAATGGTTTTTCTGCAGTGCCCTGCAATAGAGATTTGTAGGGAGTGTCTGTTTATGCTTATCTTGCTTTAGATTACTTTCTCGAATCTGTGAATATGTAATTTCTATCAGATCTGGATAAATTTCAGCTATTATTTCTTCAAACACAATCTCCTTCACCTGCTGTGACCCTTTTTACTTGGAGTCAAATTTTGGGCATGGAAGACCACTTGATTTTCTCTCACGAGTTCATTTTCTTCCCATTCTTTTCTTGTCTCTGGATGCACTGATCTTCCCTCTGTTGTTTTCCTCATCTCCCGCTTCTCGCTTCATCTGTGCATGTTTCCCTTTACATACTTAAGCACAGACAGCACGTCAACATCCTGTGTGCTAATCCCACCATTTCTATCCTTTGCACATCTCTGTCTATTGATAGACTTTTCTCACGATTACCGGTCACATTGTCCTGCTTCTTTATTGCCCAGCAATTTTATTTTTTGGAGAGAAAGAGTTTCACTTTATCGTCCTTGGTAGAGTGCCATGGCATCACACTGCTCACTGCAATCTCCAACTCCTGGACTTAGACGATTCTCTTTCAGTCTCTGAGTAGCTGGGACCACAGGCGCCCGCCACAATGCCCGGCTGTTTTTTTGTTGCAGTTCAGCTGGGGCTGGGTTTGAACTGGCCACCCTTGGTATATGGGGCCAGCGCCCTGCCTACTGAGCCACAGGCGCTGCAATGCCCAGCAATTTTTTAATGTGTCCTAGATTCTGTACTTTTCATTATTGAGTCTTATATTTTGTTTATATTTTCCTTTAAAAATTATTACATTATAGGGCAGCACCTGTGGCTCAGTGAGTAGGGCTCCGACCCCATATACTGAGGGTGGCGGGTTCAAACCCGGCTCCGGCCAAACCACAACAAAAAAATAGCCAGGCATTATGGTGGGCGCCTGTAGTCCCAGCTACTCGGGAGGCTGAGGCAAGGGAATCGCCTAAGTCCAGGAGTTGGAGATTGCTGTGAGCTGTGTGATGCTGCTATGGCACTCTACCGAGGGCGATAAAGTGAGACTCTGTCATTATTCTGGGGTAAGTAAGCTACTGTATTATTATCTATGTTACATGACAAATTTCCTCAAAACTTTAGTGGCATAAGATAATAAACATTCCTGATTTCATAGTTTCTATGGGTCAGAAAGCTCAGCTGGGTGCCTCTGGCTCAAGGTCTCACAGGGAGGCAATCAAGCTGCCAGCAGGCCCGTGTGTGGGTATCTGGAGGAAAACTGGGGGCAGATCTGCTTCCAAGCTCATCTATGTGCTGCCTCCAAGCCTCAGGAGCTCTGCCTCCGAGCTTATTTATGTGGGCCTCCCCATAGGGTTGGCTCATACACAGCAACTGGGCTCCCCCAGAGGGATCTCAGAGACAGCAACAGGATTACTCCAGATAGAAGCAAATCTTTTCATAACCTCACTTTGGAAGTGACAGCCTTATTCCATCACTTCTGCCATATTCTATTCACTCCAAGCAAATCATGAAGGCAGCCACACCACGAACAGACTATAATCCTGAGAGTTGAGGCCCAGGGGGAAGCACTTCACAAGCTGCTGGCCATGACTCATGGGTCTCCTTGGTCCTTTTAAACCTCATTTTTAAGGTGTTTTAGGGCATATCTAGAGTAGCATTTACGGGTAAGCCCAGGCAAAGCCAATAAAGACCATTTAGCCAAAAATGTAAACAATAATAAAACTACCCCTGTAAACCACTGTTTTGAGGTGATCAGCAATGCAGCAGAGTGAGACGTGCAAACTCCACATGCTGCTCAGAGGCGTGCAGTGGGGCATCTTCTCTCAAGCCAGACTGCCTGGGTTTGAATCCCACTGTGTGAGCCTCGGCAAGTCACTGGCCTTTCTGGGCCAGTTTCCACATGTGAGAAGCAGGCACAGGAATAGTACGGGAGGAATAGGTACGGGAATAGTAAGGGAGATGGGCATGCTCCTACTTAATGGCCACAATGTTTGGGCACACAACACACCTCTTGAGGGTAGGACACAAATATAAGAGGCACTCTACCTACAAATGCAAACATTTGTTCTTTGTATCCTCAAATTAACCTGAAGTAACAATAAAAAATTTTTTAAATTAAATATTTAATTTTAATACAACTCTAACACCCAACAGAGTTGTATTAAAGGAGTTAATACTGTAAGCATTTGGAACAGTTTAAAGCACACATTTGTTATTATCTATTACTAGCATTAGAGTTTTTTCAGAAGAATAACACAATTTATATTTATATAATTTATCTCAATTAAGGATATTTGCAGTATTTTAAGAAACAAATCCCAAATATAACCCTCATGCAGTAGTCATTTGCCTGGTAAACACGTAAATGTAGAAGAAATCTACTCAGCTTTCAGATTCTTAGGCCTGAAGAACCTTCCATGGTCCCAAGCACACGCTTACCTGCATAGGAGATACAGCTGCTGCAGGAGGAGTTTTCATAGGACTTGGACTCAGAGGTGTTCGAGGAATTGCAGTTGCAGCAGGATTTGGTACTACAGAAACAACAAACAAGTAAGCAAATAAAGAATGCATCATTACAGTGGAAGCTTTCTGAACTGGAATCTCACTCTGTCACCCTGCATAGAATGCCATGACATCATAGCTGACAGCAACCTCAACTCTTAAGCTCAAGAGATCCTCTTGCCTCAGCCTCCCAAGTAGCTGAAACTACAGGCAACCCTTCTACCACCAGGTGAAATGTTTGCTTCCTAGAGTAGTCATGTTTATTTCCAACCCCGGTTATGTTAGTTATTTCATTTTTGTTGTTTAATTATATCATGTGGTTAAAGTGCTCCACGAACCAGTGAAATCTAGGTATGAAACTCCCAAGAGGAATATTTCTATAACTGCATCATGTAAGAAGCTGGGCCTGCGGTAAATGCTCTGACACCTGCGTATTAAGGTGAGTCCCAGCTACTCAGGAGGCTGAAGTAAGATGGCTGCATAAGCCTTGAATGTTCAACAACAGTCTAGGCAACACAGTTGCAAAAAAAAACCTGTGTATCAAATAAAAGAATGATGAATTCCTGCTCATCCTTCCTCCTGCAGAGTCTATCACTTCCCACCTCATACATTTCCAGATTCGTATTTAACACAGGAATGTATAATTATTTGTTTGCATATCACTCTCCCTCTTTACTCTCAACTGTTGACAAGTCTGACTTATTACTTATTAGGTACTTGGGCATAGCTCAGATTCTGGTAAAAGCTCCATCAAAATGGTTATTCATTTGCAGTTGAACTGAATTAAAAACGAGATACACAAATGAACTCAGGAACATCACACCATGTGGCAAGCAGCAGCAGGTCAATGTGAACCTTTTGTGCAGCCAAATATTTATGTTTAGAATTGATACCTTTAGGTGTATTGTTTTTTATTGAGATAAAATTCACATAACAAAGTTAACCATTTTAAAACATACAGCTCAGTTGCATTAATACCTTCACAACATCATGCGACCATCACTTCTACTGAGTTCTGAAACATTTTTATCACCCCAAAAAGTAACTTAGGACCTATTAAGCAATCACTCCCCATCCACCCCTTCTCCAACCCCTGGCAATCACCAACCTGCTTTCTATGTCTATGACTTGACCTAATCTGCATATTTCATATAAATGGAATCTTACAGTATGTGGCCTGTTGTATCTGGCTTCTTTTAATTAACATAATGTTATAAAGGTTCATCCATGTCATAGTACAGGCCAGTACTTCATTTCTTTCTTATGGCTCAATAATATCTCATTGTATGGATATACCACATTTTGTTTATCCATTCGTACAATGCATGGACAGGAATCATTTCCATCACTAAGCCAACTGTGCTGCTACAAACATTTATGTGTAAGTATAGATGTTCCTCGATTAACACCAAGGTTACATCTCAGTTAACCCATCATAATTTGGTAGTATTATAATTAAAAATGCATTTAATACACCCAACCTACTAAATATCCTAGCCTAGCCTACACTAAACGTGCTTAGAACACTTACATTAGCCTGGAGAGATGGATAACATTATCTAACATGTAGCCTATTTTATAATAAAGTATGAAGTATTTCATGTAATTTATTGAACACCATACCAAACATGTATTGCTTTTGCACCATCATCAAGTCAAAGAATTCCTAAGTTAAACAATTGTAACTCAGGGACCTTCTGTATATTTGTCTGAACATGTTTTACAATTTCTTTGAGTATGTAACTAGAAGTGTAATTGATGAGTCATTTAGATAAATTATAAAATAACATTATTTGGCTTT
Source organism: Otolemur garnettii (assembly GCF_000181295.1). NCBI lineage: Eukaryota > Metazoa > Chordata > Mammalia > Primates > Galagidae > Otolemur > Otolemur garnettii. Next base: position 340,871 of record NW_003852676.1, read on the forward strand.
TTAAAAAGAATAGCATAGAAGCAGTTATATCTTCATCTGCATTATAGTCTGATTTATGAACATTTAAAGTCATTGCACATTTTAATTTAGTAGAGTCATTCCCCTAGCATTTTATTTTCAAAGCACATATATTTTATTTTGTCTTTTTTTTTTTTTTTTTAAAGCAATAAGGTCTTGCTATGTTGACCAGGCTGGACTACAGAGACTGTTTACAGTTGAGATCATCTCACATTTCAAACTCCTAGGCTTAAGACTCCTCCCACCTCAGCCTCTCAAAGAGCTTGAGCTACTGGCACATGCTGGCTTCCCTGAGCTGAAGCATATAAACTTTAAAGTCCTCCTCTCATACCCCATCATACTACCTAGAGACAGCCACCAAAAACAGTTCCAACTGCATCTTTTTTGCATTTTAAATAGAAATACATTTAGCTATCTCTGTACTTTAAATAAACAAAAGAGGATCACACTATATATCTACATGTACCAGTCTGCAACCTGCTCTAAAGGACTGCAGAGCAACTGTTCAGGTGGCACATTTGTACCAAGAACTACAGCCATATTTTAACATTAGTACTGCAAGATCAATGTCATGCTCATCAAAAGATTCACAGTATCACCCCCGTCACAAAGTCAAAAAATTGTAAGTCATACAATTATAAGTCAGGGACCACCTATATTTGTCTGGATACCGATTTTTCAATTCTTTTGAGTATATAACTAGTAGTGGAATTGTGACTGTATTAAAGGGTCAAAATTGTCTTAATCCTTTTAATAGGCATTTAAACAATATCGAGGCTTTCTATTTCCCCATATATGGTATATTAAAAACTCTGTATATCTATCTTTATACACTTATGCCAGTGTAAGATATCATTTTAAACTGGAAGATATTGTCTAACTGCACTCTAGAATGCCTAAAGCATACACGTGACTTTTAGTCTGATTTTATTTTATTTTGCCCTAAGTAGAGTGCTGTAGCATCATAGCTCACAGCAACCTCAAAACTCTTGGGCTAACGATTCTCTTGCCTCAGCTTCCCAAGTAGCTGCTACAGGTACCCGCCACAATGCCTGGTTGTTTTAGAGATGAGGTCTCGCTCTGGCTCAGGCTGGTCTCAAACCTGTGAGCTCAGGCAGTCCACCCGCCTCGGCCTCCCAGAGCGCTAGGATTATAGGCATGAGCTACCATGTCCCACCTTTCAGTCTGATTTTAAGTCAAAGAAAACTGATTTATATATACTCACAGAATATAGATTCCAATAGCCTGCTACAAAGTTTAAAGAATTTCTAGGTAAAATTTATGCTTTAGAACATATTATAATTAATTGTTTTTAAAACTACATCACTTTCCCTAAGAGCTGAGGAGATGAGAGATATAAAAAGAGGTGGTCATCTGATGGTGAGAAGGGCGAGCTATCCAGGAGATACCTGAGTGTAAGT
>NW_003852676.1:342541-357763 GCF_000181295.1 Otolemur garnettii
AAAAAAAAAAAAGAGGCATCTGGATATATAGCAGTGAGGAGCATAGAGGAAGGAAGAGCTAAAGTTACACATCTGCAAGTTCTTAGGCACAGAGAAGACACAGTCACAGAAATGCATGTGATCTACCTAGGGAAAAAGGACTCTGCATTGGAGTTAAGGCACCAGTCTGAAACCAGTACCACTGAAGATGATAAATCCCACATCTCCTATTAAACTTCACCTTATATTAAGTCTAACTCATCAATGTCATACGAAAGTTACTGAGATTCAGAGAGTAGGATGGCAGACAAGACCAGAGAACACACAGTAAGTAGATATGGCCATGGTGCAGCATGTAAGGAATTGATTACCTTGAGAGGCACTGTCAAATGACTTGATGAGGGTTTTTACAGTCGGAGTTGGCTCTGAAGAAGTTGAGGACCTTCTGCTCAGTCCCATTCCTTGCCTTAAGGCTGCCAAATCTCTCTCAACAGCATTCATATAATTGTAGACACGGCCTCGCTCCTCCTCTTGCCTGAAAACAATATTAAAATCAGAGCATTTTTACCAATATACTAAAAAGTATACATTTCCCTTTCCAACTAAAAAGCATTAAAAATTATCTTTAAAAAATTGTATCAGTTGAGCTTAGTAAATTATCTCGTCTAATATTCTCATTTGCTTGGTAAATACCAGGAAATGATATTGAAATTTTTATATCAGGTTATCCTAAGCAAGTTAAGTAACCATCAAATTCCATTTCCATCCGAGTAAGTGTAAGGTAAAGACATCAGTAATCAATTAGCAGTAAAATGGGAGGCCAGACCAGCCAGAGATCCTGACTCAGTGCTGGGAATCTCCAGATCCCGTGCTGGCAAGAAGGCCCAAACTTCTGAGGAGTCCGGGGAGTCACCAGTACATGTGAACAGTTACACTGGCTCTGGCTAGTATGTCATGTTTAGGCATGCAAAAACAAAGAAGTGAAACCAAAGCCCATGCTCTTAAAAAACAAAAACAAAAAACCTGCTATAATCTCCAAATAGAAAAAAGGCCTTGACTTATATTAGCAACATGAATACCCTAGAAGTTGAGTGTGATACATCCTGAGTCCTCTGAAAAAATAAATTCCATTTCATTTCTGGCCCACTCAAGTTCACTGAGCTGACTAAAGAAAAGTTTTCACCTGGAATAAGAAGATAATTACAGAGTTTGCACATGTCATGTAATTATCAGGTCTACTTGTAGACAAAAAAAAATTAAGCCAGTCCTGAGGAAAATTTATCTTTGGTGGCCATTTGGCTCTTACAGTAGAGTCTTCTGCCTGAAGATGTACCATAAGACCTCAAGTTCAAGGAGCTGTCACAATTAGACATTTAAATAAGGAATCTATTTATCAAATAAATAGAATCTGCAATTATCAAACTATTTGGTCTTAGAGCCCTTTTCCATTCCTAAAAAATGACTGAAGACTCCAAAAGCTTTTGGTTATACAGGTTATCTTCTACTAAATTAAAACATAGGAATACACAATATTTCATTCATCTAAAAATAAAAGTGAACCCAAAACTTCTTCTTTTTTTTTTTTCAGTTTTGGCTGGGGCCAGGCTTAAACCTGCCACCTCCAGTATATGGGGCCAGTGCCCTACTCTTTGAGCCACAGGCACCGCCCAAACCCAAGACTTATTAACATGATTAAGTTTCATTTAGTTTTGTTTTGGTTTTGAGAGACAGAGTCTCACTGTGCTGCCTGGGCTAGAGTAACGTGGTGTGAGTCTAGCTCACAGTAACCTCAAACTCCTGGGTTTAAGCAATCCTCCTGCCTAAGCTTCCTGAGTACCTGGAACTCTGAGACCTACCACCACACCTGGCTAAGTTTTCTACTTTTAGTAGACATAGGGTCTTGCTCGGGCTGGTTGCAAATTCCTGAGCTCAAGTGATCCTCTTGCCTCAGCCTCCCGGAGTCCTAAAATGATAGTTGTGAGCCATGACACCTAGCCATGATTAACATATTTTTATGAAAATAACTATTAAACATTTTCTAAAACTAAAAATTAATAAGAAGAATAAAAATGCTTTACATTTTTAAATTATTTCTTTAATGTCTGGCTTCTCATTTCTTCAGTATTCAATCTAGTGAGATATGAAAAAAGTACATTTTATATAGATATGTAGACAGAAAAGAATATAGCCTTTATAGATTACTACGGCTATTCATCCTTGATAGTACACCAAAATGCAACAAGTGGCAATAACTTAAAATTTAGTTTCAATGTGGAATCTTTTTTTTTTTTTTTTGAGACGGAGCCTCAAGCTGTCCCCCTGGGTAGAGTGCCATGGCATCACGCTCACAGCAACCTCCAACTCCTGGGCTCAAGCAAGTCTCCTGCCTCAGCCTCCCAAGTAGCTGGGACTACAGGCGCCCGCCACAACGCCTGGCCATTTTTTTTTGGTTGCAGCCATCATTGTTGTTTGGCGGGCCCAGGCTGGGAATTCGAACCCGCCACCTTAAGTGTATGTGGCTGGCGCCTTAGCCGCTTGAGCCATAAGCGCTGAGCCTCAATGTGGAATCTTAAATGATATAAATAAACTTTTCCTGTTTTGTCCATTAAAATCCATTCAATTGAATAGTCTGAATCCATGAATGTATCTTTTACCCAATACATGATCATTTAACTGAACATCTTTCATTGGTCGGAAGGAAAGTATTGGCTGAGTTACACAGATTTTCCAAATGCCTATCATTATAAAACACGGTTTTTAAAGGGACATTTGTTAATATATGTATTGCCAATGATCTCATCAGAAAACTCTTTAAATATGAGAAGCTGCCAAGCTCACCAATGACAGACATTTTCCAAAATCCTAACATTCACTTGAAAGCCCACATTTTATCATTGGCAACAAATACTGTTAGTTGCTTTCCTTGAAATGACAGCCTCTCTTAATTATTTTCAAGAAATAGCTACCAAATACCAAATTCTAAATATTTATAGTTTGTAAGTCATTCTCAAACAAAAATGGCATTCCAGGAAAAAAAAAAAAAAGGTAGCTCAAGGGCAGCGCCTATGGCTCAAAGGAGTAGGATGCCGGCCCCATATACTGGAGGTGGCGGATTCAAACCCAGCCCAGCAAAAAAAAAAAAAAAAATGCAGCGCAAACTAAAACAATCATATAACACTTTCCTCAAGACAACCTCATACTTTGTTTCATGTAGCACAGCAGATACAGCAGAAGCACTTTCTTCATACTTCCAATTTTGTCATAGGTAACACTAAAAAGAGTTTGCTCAGAGGACTGAAAATTAATAATTTATTGCTCTTCACCAAGTGCATCTTTAAGTGAGGTACTTTTTTGTAATTCAAGTGTGTGGTGGTGAAGAACACGACTACAAGGGCAGTCTGGTGCCTGGGCCTCACTCCATCAAAGCTGTGTACACTCGCTTTCCACTCTCAGTGCAGAAGTCTATGCCATGGAAAGGGCATACTGTGATGGTGTTATTGTCAACAATTTAACCCACAGACATCCCAGAAGGGCCTTACAACAGGAATCTGCAGACCTCACTTGGAGAACCACTACTTCCCAAGATACTACCCCTTTCAAAAGGTACTTTCTTTAAATACGTCTCAAAGACTGATGTGCTTTTGAGATCCAATGAAATGATCCTTTTTAAGAGTAGAATTTCATCCAATGAGGCAGGATAACTATAAAATAAAGCATTTTTGATATGCTATTCATTTAACAGTCTACAGGGGAAAAAAGCAATGTAAAACCGGCAAAGAAACAACAATCCACCTCATCCCACATTCTGCTTAATGAAGCCAGGGAAGTGCTTGGCAGTACGTTCTCTGGGCCATACACTACAACTAGGCAATAATAAAATAAGACAGCTTTTCAAAGATATTCTGTTACCTTTCTGAATTTTTTTCTTATACCTACTTAAGAATTACTCAAAAGAACAGTAAGAATAATCAGATTCTCAATAATCACCTCAAACACAAAAATTCCCCCACTCATAGGTGAAGCTCATAGCACATCACAAATGTTATTTCATCTAATAATTATATTTTAGTTTCCAATGATCTGTTAGGTGGGCTGAAAAATACTATCATGGAGATTCATGTGGTTATAAGATAAAACGAGTGAAAACTCCTCTAATGAGTGATGCAGGGAAATCCACCTGCATTCTCTCCTTGAGACTGCACAAATACCAGCTAACCTGTACTCATCACTGTCCTGACCACTTTGCAGACATAACACTGCACTGCCTGTAAAGCAGGTAGTAATGTCTCCACCTTTAAGATGAGAAAACTGAGGCTCGGGGACCAAGATCACACAGCTAATAAGAGACAGAGCTGAACAGAAGCCCCATCTGCCTGCCTCCAGAGTCCACATCTCCATCACAAGGCTATATAGTCTGGAGGCTAGTGACACGGCTACATTGTGAGGATATGGGAAAGGAGGGAACGCACCCTCACGCCAGGACCATTTTAGCTCCCTCCAGAGATGTGGATCCCTAACACTGACAACAACTCTGAAAGATCTATATAGACTCTGCACTATTTTACATGTATCATAAAAAGAGGCCCAAGGTCAGAGCAGTGCCTCATACCCTGTAATCCTACCATTCTGGGACGCAGAAGCAGGAGAATCCCGTGAGCTCAGGAGTTCCAGATCAGCTGCAGCAAGAGTGAGACCTCATCTCCAATAAAAAGAAAAAAAATGTGTGGAGAATTGTGGTGAGTGTCTGTAGTCCCAGCTACTTGGGAGGCTGAGGCAGAAGGACTGCTTGAACCCAGGGGTTTGAGGTTGTTGTGAGTTAGGCGGATGCCACGGCACTCTAGCCAGGGTGATAGAGTGAGACTCTGTTAAACTAAACTAAAATTAAACTAAAACTAAAATAAAATAAAATAAAGGCACAGAAAAGTGGAATAACGTCCAACATGGCCAAACTTAGTAATGCCAAAAAACCACACCACAAAATTGGACTCAAGTATTTTCTATCAGAAAAGAAGCACACACCACACACTTGTTTCTCAGAACATACTTGCGTGACTTTATTTCCTCCAATTCTTTTGTGAGTTTCTCATTTTTTTCTTGAGCTTCATGAAGCCGGCGCTTCAGATCGCCAATCTCCTCCTGGGCTTCGGATTTAATGTCGTTTGCAATGACTACTGCAGTCTGGAGATCAGCTTGAAACTGCCGCCATTCCGCAGATTCTTCCTATGTTAAAAAACTAACTTTTTATTTCCAAAAGAGAGCAATAAAAATTTATTTTAAAGCAATAAAATTTACTTATGATTAGATTGCTATAATGCATTGTACTCCCAAATGATGATTAATTGTTCTTATCCCAGAGAACTACTATTACCTCTTTCTAATAGCCAATACAGTTATTAACAGTAAACTTGTTCTTAATGAGGAAAAGGTTTTCTAGCCTACTGAGGCAACAGGCACTCAATACCCGATAAATATTTAATGACAATAATATTGAGCCTCCCTTCCTCTGCAAGTCTCAAAGTAAGCCTTACGAAAATAAATATAATCCAAAATTGACAAAACTTTACCACTGAAAATCCCAAGAAGGTATACTAATGGTATGTGAACCATACAGCCAAAACCTATAAATATCCTGACATCAAAGTCTAACAGGAAAAGAAAATCAAAGAAAAGGAAAAAGGAAAAGGAAGCCAGAAGAAAAACAACAGACTCAATATAGGCAGACAAAATTATACAAAGAGGGGATAAGGAACTGTATGGTCTGCTGCCCCCACAGCCATGGAGGGTGCGGGTGCGGCTGGGTAGGAAGTCTCCCCAGGGCCTCACCTCCAGCAGAGCCGCAGCTAGGCCACACCTGAGCCCAATACCATCCTCACCCCAAAATCAACTTTTTGACATTAAGAAGGCAGGCTGAGAAACTGTGGCATGACCCAATTAGGAGATTAACTTTCTCCCCACTCTTGGCATCATGGCAACACTGCTATTGGCAAGCTGATCAAATCCACAGAACAAAGAAAACAAAAAATCACATGAAAGTAGCTGAGGTAGGGATACTATATGTATAATCAATAAACTTTCATTTCAAATTATAACACTTGTTTCCTAAATCCATCTTCCTAAAATTAACACCCATAAATTACTATAGGTTGAGTATTGTTTATCTGAAATCCTTAGGACCAGAAGTGTTTTGGATTTTGATTTTTCCAGATTTTGGAATATTAGGATTACTTTTACCAGTTAAGCATCCCAAATCCAAAAACCTGTAATTCTTTTGAACATCATGCCAGTACTCAAAAACTTTCAGATCTTGGAGCATTTCAGACTTCAGATTAGGGATACTCAAATGTGTAGTAGCTTCTACCCAAAATCTAGCACTAGTCCCAGTTTGAAATGATGGCATTTGCTTTCTGCCAGAGGCCCAGTGGGGCCAATATTATCATCGTATCTATAGCTGAAGATGGATAATAGCATGGCCTGTGACTGCACCTCCAATTTCATCAGAAAACTGTATTCCAACAAGATAATACAAGAAGGTTTATATCCTACCCGAAGTCTCCTGTGGAGTGTCTTAATTTCTCTTTCCATGTCATGTTTTTGGTCCTGGAGTTTTTTAACTGCATCTGAAAAGACCACATAGTTTGAACATTTATTCTAATAGTTGTGTTCCAAAGAAGTGAGATAAAGAAGAAGTACTTAAATACGGGATTTAGAAAAAGCTATCATGCCCAAAGATGATAGCTTTAAAGAAAAATTTAATAGAAAACCTTAAAAGAAAAAAAGGAATATTCAAGCATTAGCCAATATTATATTTAAAAAAAATCAAGTTAAAAATCACAATTTCTGGATCACTTCCCTCCTTAGTGTCTGAATCGTGAAACAAAGCTAAGTATATCAATTGTTAAAAATACACACATTGTTGGCATATAACCAACGAAAACAACATTGACTACTATCAAAATGTGAACTTTTAATCACAAGGGTTACTAATCTAAAGTATTTATGCAAGCATGACTTCTTTTACACACTGGAATCCCAGAAAAGTTATTAGTAAAATTATACAAATGACACTCAGGGAAGCTGCTATTTAAATTAATTCTACAGAATTAATAGATAATTAATATACAAAATAAAGTATATTTATAAAGTAAATCAATAACTCCTCAAATTATTCTTGCATAATATGCATTTTCTTAGAACAATTTCATTCACTCTGTAAAAACATTTAATAACCACCAATAAGATGCAAAGTACCATTCTAGATAGATTGGGGACACAAAGATGAAGGCCCAGCACAGGCGTACGAACCAGAAATGTAAAGGAAAGTCACATTCTCCTTGGAAGTTCTGCTCTAAAAGTCCACATACCACATATAAGGAAGAAATGCCTCAGAAGGGTGCTGTGCTGTAGGTGCCATTCACTAAAGCTCTCATGGATGGGTACTTTGACAGTTCAGGAACCAGTTACCTTTTGGTTAAACACCAGAAGAGGTCCTGGTGACCACTGGTGACAAACCCTTCATTCTGATTTTACTACAGTCCCTGCCCCAGTAGACCCCTGCCTGTTCCTGGGGTTCTGATTCCGCCTCCTGCAGCCCTGTAATGTGCTGCTGTCAGCGTTATCACCTCTCCTTACACATCCATCTCCACCACAAGACTGAAACACTTCAGAGGCAGAGGCTACGTGGTGACTTCACAGCCCGCTACCTGGCACATGCTAGGCCTTTAAAGCGTAATAAATGTATAAACATGCAAGCTAATGGCAGTAATAAAATATATATATATATATATATATATACACTGAAATCATTGCCTAGGGGTTTTTTTATGAGTATTCTATTGATGAATTTATTTCTTGTCAGGGACATCATAATTATAGACACTGGTGTTTCTGACCGGATAACATTCTTTCCCATTCTATATACTTAGTAGTAGGGATTCAGACATAATGAATACCTGCATGCAATGACACATAAAAGAAACTCCCCCAGATAACAAATTATTAGCTTTTAATCAAGATCCTAAATAAGTGGCTGGTGCAGTGGCTCATCCCTATAATCCCAGTGATTTGGGAGGCTGAGGTATGAGGATCGCTCAAGGCCAGGATTTTAGGACCAGCCTACATAAGCACCCTATCTCTTAAAAAGGAAGGAAGGAATGGAAGGAAAGGAAAGGAAGGAAAAAGAAAGAAAGAAAGAAAGAAAAGGAGAAACAATTAGGAAAGTGTGATGGTTTATGCCTATAGTTCCAGTTACTCAGGAGGCTGAAAGAGGAAGATCACTTGAGCTGAAGATTACAGTGAACTACGATGGGGGCTGCAATCCAGCCTGGGTCCTGTGTCTATTTAAAAGAACAAACTTAACAGGCTGGGCTCATGCCTGTAATCCTAGCACTCTGGAAGGCCAAGGCAGAAGTATCACGTGAGTTCAGGAGTTTGAGATCAGCCCGAGCAAGAGCAAGACCCTGTTGCTACTAAAAATAGAAAAATTAGCCAGACAAACACCTGTAGTCCCAGCTACTGCTACTCAAGAGGCTGAAACAGGAGGATCACTTGAGTCCAAGAATTTGAGGTTGCTGTGAGCTATGATGACATCACTGTACAGTATCTACCCAGGACAACAATGGAAGACTCTATATGAACAAAACAAAACAAAAAACCAAAGACCCTACACTATAAATATGTTGTTCTAGATGGTCATCACCTTCCTCATCTCAGTTCCATCAGGAAACTTTTCTTCTGAAATCTTTATGCCATTTCACTTAATGCAGGTACATTTGTGTTCTGGCATTTTTAAATGGCATGAATTTACTTCAAGAACAACACAAAAGGGTGAAATCATTGGCACCTGTAGCTCAAGCGGCTACAGTGCCAGCTACATATACCAGAGCTGGTGGGTTCGAATCCAGCCAGGGCCTGCCAAACAACAATGACAACTACAACCAAAAAATAGTTGGGCTTTGTGGTGGGTGCCTATAGTCCCAGCTACTGGGGAGGCTGAGGCAAGAGAATCACTTAAGCCCAGGAGTTGGAGATTACTGTGAGCTGTGATGCCACAGCACTTTACCCAGGGCTATAGCTTGAGGCTCTGTCTAAAAAAAAAAAAAAAAAAAAAAACCACCACAAAGCATAAAGCATTTATAACAATTTTATGTACAATAATAATTATTACAAATATATAATGTTACATTTTTCAAAGCTATACAAAAAATAAATGAGATAAAATGTGGGGGGAGGGGAGAAGACGCCAATTTTGGTAGCCAGTAATTAACCTTCTCACATTGCTCCAAAATTATTTAACAAAGTCAGGCCCTATGAAATGAAACAGGTTCAAAATTTACTCATTAAATTCAATAAATGTCATAGAATTTACCAACTTTATACCAGGCTTTTTTCCAGGTGGTGAAAATACAAAGGAAAAAAAAAGATGTTTTACCTTCTCACAGGCAGAAAGGCTAGCAAAACAGGTTGACTTGAAGTTTTCACCCTTTCAAAGACAAAAGGGCTAAACAGGCTGACTTCAGACACAAAGGATTAGTCTACAGAAGGCTTGTCTCTTATATTCACATATGATCTACTTCAGACCACATATAACCTAAAACTATATGGTCAAATGAGCCATCCAATCTGGCCAAGGGCAAAGTGAACACCAAGCTAAGTGGGTGAGTCCGCTACCGTGATCCTCATCTCAGGAAGCAAGAGTGGCTCTGGAACCAGCAAGGGAACACGGGTTCTCATGACCCCACACATGGTCAGATTCAAGCTTTCAGTGACATTACCAGACACAGATAAGGGGGTAAGGACAGGCGCTGAAATATTTCTAGTGCTGAGAACACTAAAGGTTATGCCATTCAATTACATTAGATCCATTTTATGCAAGAAATATTTTATAATTAAAACAGGCAAGCAAACAAAATGTTGTAAGAGTATACTTTCTCTTTAAATTTCCTAAAGATTTTTCTCTTTTTTGTCTGGTCATTATCTTTAGGAATAATTCCCGCAGCTCAGCAGCTAGGGCACCAGCCACATATGCTGGAGTTGGTGGGTTCAAACCCAGCCCGGGCCTGCCAAACAACAATGACAACTACAACCAAAAAAGTAGCTGGGTGTTGTGGTGGGTGCCTGTAGTCGCAGCTACTTGGGAGGCTGAGGCAAGAGAATCGCTTAAGCCCAAGAGCTGGAGGTTGCCGTGAACCCTGACGCCACAGCACTCTACGGAGGGCGACATAGTGAGACTCTGTCTCAAAAAAAAAGAAGGAATAATTCACACAGACAAGAGCAAATCTTACTACAGCTCACTTATAACATATGGTATCTTGATTCTCAGGTGACATTTAAGCTACATGGCTTAAACTGATCGTAAAATCCCAAATTGCAGTCATTTCTTTAGTTCTTTTCTCTTTACTGGCCTCTTTGTACATAGCCACAGAATTCACACAATCGCTATTCTGTGAACTGCACTTTTCTGGCCCTGGCACTACATATTAATTAGTCACATCTTACTACTATTCTTTTTAAATAAAAGGGAAGCTAGCAGCCAGTGGGATATTTAGGTGAAATAAAATGCAATAAACTTATCTCTAGGGTATGTGACTTAAAACCTTACAATCACGCCTATATTTCCACTCTAAAACAGAAAGTATTAAAAATGACAACAGGCTTTTGCTCTCCGGAAACAAAGGGGCGTGTCCCTAAGTTATTGCCGTAAAGACAAGTTAGCAAAACTGCCATCTAACATAAGTAGCCGTCGCCCCCAAGAGTCAACATCAAGCCTAGAGCCTTTCTGAGACACTTCCTTCCTCTTCAGTTTTCCTCACGTGGGGGACACTGCCACCTACTGTCCTCAACTCAAAAGCAACATTCAACTCTAAGGCTAATAGAAAAACTATGATCTCCTTTTTAAAAAATAATTGTAACTTTTTACAGTGTTATTTTTATTCCAGAAATCAGATAAATTGCTATTCTCAATGACATTAGACCAATTCTGTTCTGAACAATCCAGGGCTCGACTACCCATTTTAACAGTGGAGTTTATAATTATTATCACTACCAAGGAACTAATGTCCCTGACCAATCAAGAATAATCCATCTTGGCTCTGAATACATGCCCAACAATCATGCAGATATTACCAGGCAGCTACCATGGACACGGGACCAATCAACCTCTGATTCTTGAGGGCATAAAATAATTAAAATCTATAATCAACCTATTCTGCCCTCCAAATCCCTAGAAAACTCTTGAGTACTGGCAATAGCCCTTAGGCAGTCTCACATCTGAGCAGTTCCTCCAACAGAACTCTAAGTGCAATTTCTAGAGAAAAAAAGGAGTACCCAATCTGTTAAAAACCACACCATAGGGGCAGGGCAAGGAGTGGGCAGTGTGTTCAGACTTTGTCCCCAACCCAGAATTCTTGACATTGAAGAGGACACAAGTGAGTTTCAGATTAACTGCTTACTGTTTTTATTTTCCTTTACTTTTTAATTTTTGTTTTACCCATTTTTGCTCCCCTCCACAAAAAAATAAATATAATTTTTTCCCCTTGATTCCGAAAGTAATGCATGCTCACAATAAGAAATATAGAATAGAACTAGGTTCATGCCTGGTAGCCCCAGCTACTCATGAGGCTGAAGTCGGAGTTCAAGTCACGGGTAACACAGACTTGTTAAAAAGACTCCCATTTCAAATCAGAAAAAGGTAACAAAGGTAAGATTATCTATTATTTGCATTTGGCATATATCCTCCCAGACTTCATACACGTGTATGTATAATTTGTTTAAAGAAAAAACTGAACTATACTATTTATACTGCTTCATAAGCTTTCCACTTAGCAGCAGGTAATGGATACCTCTGTCAATAAATATAGATCCACAGAACCATTCTGATAGCCATATAATAATCCATCAATTGGATATCTCATGATTTAACAATCTATTAATAGAATGGTTCCAATATTTGTTATCAATTCAATGTGCATCTTTATACAACTGTCCCAATTTTACTTGAAGATACATTTCTAGAAGTGGAAAAAGTGGTGAAGGGCTTTTTTTTTTTTTTTTTGAGACAGAGTCTCACACTGTTGCCCTCATGGTAAAGTGATGTGGTGTCACAGCTCACAACAACCTCCAACTCAAGGGCTGAAGGGATTCTCTTGCCTCAGCCTCCCAAGTAGCTGGGACTACAGGCACCTACCATGATGCCCAGCTATTTTTTGGTTGTAGCTGTCATTGTTATTTGGCAGTCCCAGACTGGATTTGAACTCACCAGCTCTGGTATATGTGGCTGTCTTAGCCACTTGAACTACAGATGCCAAGCCTGCTTTTAAAATTTTGATCAATACTATAAAAAGGCTGTAGCAATCTATACTCCTTCCAAACAGTATACAAAAAGACTCTTACCTCCTCCCCTTCCATCTTATCAATCTTTTTAATGTTTGCTAAGTAAAATTTAATTTTTAATTTCTGCTAAGTAAAAACTGGCATCTTGTTTTACTTTGTATTTCTTTGCTTTTTAGGAAGTCAAATCTGGGCTCTTTTGCTGACTTGTATATTCATGTGTTTTATTTAGCTAATAGACTGTTCTCGTCTTACTGATGTGCAGAACCTCCTCATGTATTTGTTAAATGTTGCAAATATTTTGTTTGGGGTCACTTATTTATGATACTTCGGGTGGATTTTAAATTTCAACGACACGAAGTCGAATCTGAACCTTTTTTCTATATGGCTTCTGGGTAATCTGTAATGTTTGGAAAAGGTTTTCTTACCACAGAATTACACAACTACCCTCCTCAGTCTCCTTCTGCTACTCCCCTGCTCTCAAGTCAGTCCAGTGCTCCGAAGAAGAGACACAGCCCTGTGTTGGGGTCAGGCTCTCCCCATATCTTGGGAAAGGGATTTAATTCTAATGCCAAGTATGCACAGAACATTACTACGCAAACAGCAAGTGACTGAGAAAGTCACCACGACTGAGGTGGGGCTGAGTGACCTGGGACTTCACTGCTCTTGGCATTCATCAGCTTGGTTTTGCTGGATTGGTGGGGAAGCCACTGACTTTACTCCTTCTGGCTCACTTGACCTGCTTTATCCTTCTACTTCTCTTTGAAACTCTTTTGAGGCATTTTTAAAATGTCTAGTAAGTCCTGGTTGGTCTTTCTTATTTTTAAAGGACAAGGACAGTTAACATTAGGGACTCTGGCATGTCACTCAACAACTGTTGAGTGTCACTATTCTATCCAAGGGCCTCTCCTCCCCACCCAACAACCAGCTAAAGGCTCTGCTGATGACGGAGGCCTGCAGGGGGCTCCCCTCTGGATGTACACGAGGGAAACAGGTAGCTCCAACCAAGGCAACCAGGCAGCAGATCTGCTTCCCTGCTGGGCCTTTCCCTTTCTGTGCTTTCCTCCCCAAGACCACACAGCAATCTGTAGTTACTTCAGGCACAGGCACCAGCATCTTGCTAGAAGCCTGGGCTGCTATACTCTTGTCCCTTATTTAGAAAGGTTTGAACGGAACAGCAGGCTGGGGGCAAATACTACAGCTAGCACCCTGGAGGAGAGGAGTACGGGCTTCATAGCACACTAGCCGCATGGCCCGCCCCTGCCACTCTTCCCAACCCCTACTAGCCCTCTTGTCTCAACCAAAGTTTTACTGGGAACGTCACTATTCAGATTTTCAGGGTGCTGAACTGTAGGCTTTTCTATGCTGTTTGGGATTATATGCCCAATTCCAAAAATTACTCAAAATTGTTCATGTATTGATAAGACCCTTCCCATTCATTTTCTATCCCAGCTTTAGATTCACCAAAGATTTTATATTTCTTCAGCCATGTCAAAACAACTTTAGGAAGGAAAAGAAGCACATGTGTGACCTCAGGCCATCATCCTGATCTGGAACTCTTGAGTGAGTTGTACAGCTCTCTCTGGCTTAAATGCTAAATCCAAGAACGATAGGCACTGAAGGTCAGGTAGAAGCACTGACGGCACTGGTAGAAGCAGTGTGGCACTGATGTGATTTGGTAGCCTTCTGCAACTCCAATTACAGGTGTTAGAGTAAACTGTTAGGTATTACCCTCCAGGTCACTAATGCTACTACTCATTTTTATCAATCCTTTTTCTTCCTGTTCCTCAAATGGGATAATGTCTATAATGTATCTTCAGGTTCACTGGCTCATCTATATCTCTAATTTACTATTTAAATGATTCAGTAAATTTTTTACTGTGGTTATTACAATTCCTACTTGGTTCTTTTTGTTTTTTTGAGACAGAGTCTCACTATGTTGCCCTGGGTAAAGTACCTCAAACTCTTTGGTTCAAGTGACTCTCTTGCCTGAGCCTCCTAAGTAGCTGGGACTATAGGCGCCAGCCACAGTGTCCAGCTATTTTTGTTGTTGTTCTTACAGTTATCATTATTGTTTAGCAGGCCTGGGCTGGGTTGAGCCCGCTACCCTCAGTGCATGTGGCTGGCGCAGTAACAACTGTACTATGGGCGCTGAGCCTTTACAGTTTTTTTTTTTTAAAGACAGAGTCTCATCCTGTTGCCCTGGCTAGAGTGCGTGGCATTAGCCTAGCTCCCAGCAACCTCAAACTCTTGGGCTCAAGCAATCATCTTGCCTCAGCCTCCTGACTAACTGGGATTATAGGCGTCCGCCTTAATGCGTGAAGAGTTTTTTTCTATTTTTAGCAGAGACGGGGTTTCACTCTTTCTCAAGCTAGTCTCTAACTCCTAAACTCAAGCTATCCAACCCCCTTGACCTGCTAGAGTTCTAGGATTACAAGCGTGAGCCACTGCACTTGCAAACTGTAAACTTTACAGTTTTAATTTCTCTGCTCAGATCTGCCATTTGTTCATTCATTGCCAGCGTATTTCCCTGCACATCCGTGAGTACAGTTATAACAGATGCTTTAAAATCCAGGCCACAGATTCCAAAGTCTGGCTGGATCACCTTGGGGTAAATGAGAGGTGACTGTTAATGGACACGGGATTTCTTTCTGGGATAATGAGAAAGTTCTGAAACTGATTTGTGCTAATGATTATTAAAATATTCCACAGAAGAAAATCTCAATTTCTTAGTTAACAACATTCCCTGAGAATAGTCCTTGTACTAAGTACTGACTTAGTATCTATCCCAAACTGCTAGAATTCTCAAGGAGAAAAAATTAATTCCCTTCAGTCTACAGAGATGTAACCTCTGGATGTAATGTGCAAAATATGTTCAGAATCTAGATACTATAACAACTCTAAAAGACATTTTAAAGA